>NW_006922559.1:117913-144387 GCF_000298275.1 Orycteropus afer afer
AACACATCTTGATTGCATGTTAAATCAATTTCAGACTGCAGAAGTTGATAAAAATCTTCAATTTCCTCATCTTTGGCTTTGGTAGTTGGTGCATAAATTTGAATAATCATAGTATTAACTGGTCTTCCTTGTAGACATAAGGATATTACCTATCACTGATAGCATTGGTTTTCAGGACAGATCTTGAAACATCTTTTGTAATGATGAATGCCACACCATTTCTCTTCAAATTGTCCTTCCCAGCATAGTAGATCATATGGTTGTCTGATTCAACATGGCCAAAACCAGTCAATTTCAGCTCACTAATGCTTAGGATATCAATCTTTATGCATTCCATTTCATTTTTGACAACTTCCAATTTTCCTAGATTCATAGTTGGTACATTTCATGTTCTGATTATTAATGGATGTTTGCAGCTGTTTCTTCTCAATTTGAGTCGAGCCACATCAGCACCTGAAAGTCTCAAAAGATTTACTTTATCCATATCATTAAGGTTGGTTCTACTCTGATGAGGCAGCTCTCTCCCAGTCTTATTTTGAGTGCCTTCCTACCCAAGGGGCTAGTCTTCCTGCACTGTGTCAGACAATGTTTCAAAACTATTAGTAAAGTTGCCTAGTAATGTATCAGACAGTATTTCTCTGCTATTCATAAGGTTTTCCTAGCCAACTTTTTGAGAAGTGGATGGCCTCTTCCTTTTTCCTAGTGTTTCTCAGTCTGTAAGTTGCGTTGAAACCTGTGCATCATGTGCAGCCCTGCTGGTGCTTGAAACACCAGTGACACAGCCTCACAAGTATGTGAAAGCCACAGAGGATGACAAACTGACAAGCAAGTTTGTCTCCCTTAGTAGCTGGAACCCTCTCCACCCTCCCCTTACCTAATTTCTACTGGGATCCTACAGCTTTTATGGTTCCCTGTGCTCTCCCCATCCCTTTCCTGGCTCTGAGGCCTGGGACCTACCTGCCTCCAACCCCTTACCTGGATCCTGCACTCCTTACCTGGATCCTGAAGATTTTGTGGTTCCCTGTGCTCTCCCCATCCCTTTCCTGGCTCTGAGGCCTGGGACCTACCTGCCTCCAACCCCTTACCTGGATCCTGCACTCCTTACCTGGATCCTGAAGATTTTGTGGTTCCCTGTGCTCTCCCCTTCCTTTTCCTGGCTCTGGAGCCTGGGGCCTGCCTGCCTCCTGCCCCTTACTTGGATCCAGATCTTTGGACACTTATAATACTTTAGTTTGTCTTCCTGAGTCTCCTTTTGAAATTCCTTGCTCAACTCTTTTATTTCATCATTTCTTCCACTGCCTTTTGCTACTTTCCATTGCAGAGCAAATTTCAGAGTCTCCCTGACATCCATTTTATGTCTTTTCTTCCGTTACTGTCTTTTTAATGACCTTTTGCTTCTTCATGTATAATGTCCTTGATATCATCTCACAACTCATCTAATGTTGCTTGATGCATCAAATCTACTTTTCAGATGATCCCTAAATTCAGGTGGAATATACTCAAAGTCATATCTTGGCTCACATGGATTTGTTTTATTTTCTTTAACTCCAACTTAATATTCCATAAGAACAATTGATGGTCTATTCTGGAGTCAGCCCCTAAACTTCTTCTAAATCATATTGAGCTTCTCCATTGTTTCTTTGCACAACTATAGTTGATTTGATTCATTTGTATTACATCTGGTGAAGTCCAAGTGTATAGTTGCTGTTTATTTTTGTTGAAAGAGGTGCATTTGCAATGAGTAAGTCCTTGGATTTTCAAAATTCTATCATGATATCTCTAGTGTCATTTGTATCACCAAAGCCATATTTTCCAACTACTGATGCTTCTTCTATGTTTCCAACTTTTGCTTTCCAATCACTGGTAATTATCAGTACATTGTGATTGCATCTTTTGTCAATTTCAGACTACAGAAATTGGCAAAAGGCTTCAATTGCTTCATAATTGGCTTAAGTGGTTAGTGCTTAAATTTGAATAGTAGTAGTATTTACTGGTCTTCCTTGTAAGTGTATGAATATTACCTATCCCTGACAGCACTGTACTTCAGAATAGATATTGAAGTGTTCTTTTTGATGATGAATGCAATATCATTCCTTTTTAATTTGTCATTCTCAGCATAATAGATCATAGGATTATTGGATTCAAAATGACCAATATAAGTCCACTCCAACTCACTAATGCACAGGACATTGATCTTTATGTATTTCATCTCATTTCACAACTTCCAAATTTCCCAGATTCATATATCATACTTTCCATCTTTTGATATCCATATTCATATTCCATGTTCACACTTCATACATTCCTTGGCCTGGGGCTTGGAGGCTGCTTTTCCCTTGGGTGTAGTTCTTTATTAAGGCCGGACTGAGGTAGGTAAGCCTGAGGCTTGGAAGCTGCTTTTCACTTGGGTGAAGTTCTTTATTAAGGCCAGGACCTGACGTAGATGGGCAAGGGGCTTGGGGGCTGCTTTTTTGCTTGCATATGGCTCTATATTAAGGTCAGGGCCTGAGGTAGGCAGGTGCAGAGGTGTTAGGAACAACTAAGGGAGACAAACATGTATGTCAATTTGTCATCCTGCAGTGGCTTACAGGTAGCTGTGAGGCTGGAACTATGCCACCATGTTGCAAAATGCCAGCAGGGTTACCCATGGTGGAGTTTCAGCAGAGCTTCTGGCTTGGATAGACTCTGAAGAAGGAAAAAGCCATCCACTTCTCAAAGAATTAGGCAGTGAAAGCCTTATGAATAGCAGTGAAACACTATCTGATATATTACTGGAAAACTTTATTAACAGCCCTGAAACATTGTCTGACATAGTGCCAGAAGATGAGCCCATTAGGTCAGAAGGTACTCAAAATTTGACTGGGGAAGAACTGACTGCTCAGAGTAGAGACAACCTTAATGATGTGGATACAGTAAATCTTTCAGGACCTCTATTGGCTGATGTGCTATGACTCAAAATGAGCAGAAACAGATGCAAACATCCATTAATAACTGGAACATGGAATGTACGAAGTATGAATCTAGAAAAATTGCAAGTTGTCAAAAATGAAATAGAACACATAAAGATCAATATCATAGGCATTAGTGAGCTGAAATGGACTGGTGTTGGCCATTTTGAATTAAACAATCATTTGATCTACTATGCAGGGAATGACAAATTGAAGGGGAATGGTGTGGCATTCATCATCACAAAGTTTGCTTCAAGATCTGTCCTGAAGTGCAATGCTGTCAGTGATAAAATAATAATATCCATATCCCCACAAGAAAGACCAGTTAATACTACTATTATCCAAATTTATGCATCAACCACCAAAGCCGAAGATGAGGCTATTAAAGTTTTCTACCAAATTCTGCAGTCTGAAATTGACCAAACACGCAATCAAGATGTGTTGTTTATCACTGGTGACTGCAATGCAAAAGTTGGAAATGAAGTAGTGTTACTGGTTGTTTGAAAATGTGGCCTTGGTGATAGAAATATCACCAGAGATCGCCTGATAGAATATTGCAAAACCAACAACTTATTCATTGCAAATACCTTATTTCAACAACATAAGCAATGACTATACAAGCGGACTTCACCAAATAGGATACACAGGAATCAGATTGACTATACCTGTGGCAAGAGGTGATGGAGAAATTCAATATCTTCAGCCAAAACAAGGCCAGGAGCTGATTGTGGAACAGACTGTCAACTGCTCATATGCTAGTTCAAGTTGAAGTTGAAGACAATTAAAGCAAGTCCATGAGAGCCAAAATATGATCCTGGTAATATTCCTCTTGAATTTAGAGACCATTTAAAGAATAGATTTGATACATTGAACACCAATGACTGAAATCTAGAGGAATTGTCGGATGTCATCAAGAACATCACCTATGAAGAAAGTAAGAGGTCACTAAAGGGACAAGAAAGGAAGAAAAGACCAAAATGGATGTCAGAAGACACTCTGAAACTTGCTCTTGAGTAGAGAGTTGCTAAAGTAAATGGAACAAATTACAAGATAAAAGAGCTGAATGGAAGATTCCAAAGAGCTGCTTCAGCAGACAAAGCCAATTACTATTATGAAATGTGCAAAGACCTGGAGTTAGAGAACCAAAAGGGAAGAACATGCTTGGCATTTCTGAAGCTGAAAGAACTGAGGAAAAAAAAAATTAAGACTCAAGTTGCAATACTGAAAGACTCTATAAACAAAATATTGAATAATGCAGGAAGCATCAAAAGAAGATGGAAGGAATATACAGAGTCACTGTACCAAAAAGAATTGGTCAATGTTCACCCATTTCAGGAGGTGGCTGATGATCAAGAACCAGTGGTATTGAAGGAAGAAGTCAAAGCTGTACTGAAGGAATTGCCGAAGAACAAAGCTCCAGGAATTGACAGAATACCCATTGAAATGTTTCAACAAATGGATGCCCCACTGGAGGCACTCACTCTGTTATGCCAAAAGATTTGGAAGACAGCTACCTGGTCAGCTGACTGGAAAAGATCCCTATTTGTACCCATTCCAAAGAAAAGTGATCCCACAGAATGTGGAAATTATCAAACAATATAATTAATATCACATGCAAGCAAAATCTTACTGAAGATAATTCAAAAAAAGTTGCAAAAATATATTGACAGAGAGCTTCCAGAAATGCAAGCTGGATTCAGAAGAGGATGTGGAATGAGGGATATCATTGCTGATGTCAGATGGATCTTAACTGAAAGTAAAGAATACCAGAAAAATATTTACTTATGTTTTATGGACAATGCAAAAGCATTTGCTTGTGTGGATCATAACAAATTGTGGGTAATATTGACAAGAATGGGAATTCCCAAGCACTTGATTGTATTCATGAGGAACCTGTGCATAGATCAGGAAGCTGTCATTTGAACAGAAGAAAGGATACTGCATGGTTCAAAATCAAGAAGGGAGTTCATCAAGGTTGTATCCTTTCACCATACTTATTTAGCTTGCAGGCTGAGTAAATAATCTGAGAAGCTGGATTATATGAAGAAGAACATGACATCAAGATTGGAGGAAGACCCATTAACAACCTGTGATACACAGATGACACAATTTTGTGAAACTGTGTCTTGTTGAAAGTGAGGATGACTTGAAATACTTACTGAAGAAGATTAAAGACTACAGTCTGCAATATGGATTACATCTCAATACAAAGATAACAAAAATCCTTACAACTGGTCCAATAAACAGCTTCATGGTGGATGGAGAAAAGATTTAAGTTGTCAAGGATTTTGTATTACTTGCCTCTACAATCAACACCAATGGAAGCAGCAGTCAAAACATCAAATGCTGTATTGATTGGGAAAATCTGCTGCAAAGGACCTCTTTCATGTGCTGAAGAGCAAAGATGTCTCCTTGAAGCCTAAGTTGCATCTAATCCAAGCCATGACATTTTCAATCGTCTCTTATGCATGTGAGAACTGGACAATGAATAAGGAAGACTAAAGAAGAGTTGAAGCCTTTGAGTTGTAGTACTGGAGAAGAATGCTAAGAGTACCATGGACTGATAAAAGGATGAACAAAACTGTCCTAGAGTAAGTGCAGCCTGATGCTCCTTGTAAATGAGAATGGCCAGACTTCATCTCATTTACTTTGTTCATGTTGTTAGAAGGAACCACTGCTTGGAGAACGATATTATGTTTGGTAAAGTGAAGGGTCAGCAAAGAAGGGGAAGGCCCTCAATGAGATGGACAGACACAGTGGGTACAACAATGAGCTCAGGTATAACAAGGATCATGAGGCTGGCACAGAACCGGGCAGTGTTTCATTCTGCTGTGCATAGTGTTGCTGTGAGTCAGAGACAACTTATCAACAATAACAACATGTTCTGATTATTAATGGATATTTGCATCTGTTTCTTCTCATTTTGAGTTGTGCCCCATCAGCAAATGAAGATCCAGAAAGCTTTACACCATCCATGTCATTAAGGTCAACTTTCCATCCAACCTGAGAGGCTCATCTTCTGGCACCATATCAATGTGTCTCTGTTATTCATAATGTTTACAGTGCCCAAATTTTCAGAAGTGGACCTTGCCACATCTTTCTTTCTAGTTTATCTTACTCTGGAAGTTCCACTGAAATATATACCATGGATGACCCTGCCAGTGTGTGAAATGCTGGTGGCATGGCTTCCAGCAGCACAGTAGTACACAAGCAATCACAGTGTGAGAAACTGACAGGTGAGTGGTGGTGCTTATTCTGAGATAATTTGAATTATATATATATATAGAGAGAGAGATAGATAGATAGATAGATAGATAGATATAGATATATATCATAATTGTACCTTTATAATTATAAAGTATCAACAGATGGCAGTGTTAATCATTATAAAATTAAAAAGAGTATCATTAATCTTACATCTCCTCTTACTTATTCTGCCCGTGTCCTTGATAAATTCTACATTCTCCTTGCACCCTTTCTTATTCTACAAGCTTCATCCTTAGCTTTCTCTACTTCCTTTCATGTATCCTCTTTCTTGTGAGACATAATATACATTCATGGATTGAATTGTGTCCCACCCAATATGTGTTGGAATTCTAAACCCGATACCTGTGGATGAAATCCCATTTGGGAATATAATTTTCTTTGTTATATTACTGAGGCCAGACACTTGTAGAGTGGGTGCTGAATCTAATCACTGCTAGCTGCTAAAAGAGCAGATTAGACACAGATGCATAGACAAATGGGGGGACACAGAAGATGTTGTTGTTGTTTTTAGGTGCCTTCAAGTCACTTCCCACTCATAGTGACTCCATGCACAGCAGAACGAAACACCGCCTGATCCCACGCCAGCTCCATGATCCTTGCTATACTTGAGTCCATTGTCACAGCCACCATGTCAATCCATCTCGTTGAAGGCCTTCCACTGTTTTGTCGATCCTCCACCCTACCAAGCATGACATCCTTCTCCAGGGAATGGTCCCCATTGACAACATGACCAAAGTAGGTGAGACGAAGTCTGGCCATTCTCACTTCCAAGGAGCATCTCGGCTGCACTTCCTCCAGGACAGATTTGTTAGTTCTTTTAGCAGTCCATGGTACCTTCAGCATTCTTCACCAGCACCACAACTCAAAAGCATCAACTCTTCTTTGGTCTTCCTTATTCATTGTCCAGCTCTCACATGCATAAGAAGAGATTGGAAATATCATGGCCTGTGTCAGGCACAACTTAGTCCTCAAGGAGACATCCTTGCTCCTCAGCACTTGAAAGAGTTCCTTCGCAGCTGACCTGCCCAGTGCTTCTTGTTGTTGTTGTTATGTGCCGTCGAGTCAGACCCTACTCATAGCGACCTCTCCTTGGGTTTCCTAGGCAGTATTACTATGGAAGTAGATTGCCCAGTGCTACACGTCATCTAATGTCCTGACTGCTGCTTCCATTGGCCTCGATTGTAGAACCAAGCAACAGAAGGTAGTGATTTTCTTTAAAAGACAAGGAACTGAGGAAAGCCCAGGGCTACCAACAAGGAAAGAATCTACATAGCTGTGATCCTGATTGGGACTTGTAGCCTCCCCAAATATAAGAAAATAAATTTATATTACTTAAGCTACCTGTTTGTGATGTGTCTGTTTAAGCAGCACTGACTAACTAAAAAAGTCCCAAAGCCATGTTGGAGATAAGTTTTCAGGCATTATCTTCAATCTAGACTTCTTTCCTAATCATATATGCTCCATTTCTCACTGGCTGCTGGGCAAATTCATGTAGGGAGTTTGAGTTGATTCAAACTCCACTCATTTTTATTTCCCCACCAACTCTGTTACTTACATGAGATATTTCCAAAATTTGTCATTCAGGTCAGTCCTATCTACCTGGAGTAGGGTAAGCAAGATGTCTGAAGAGAAGAGATAGGCTTTCCCTTGTTTATGTCATCATATTTTGAATTCTATTCACAGATTTGTACATCTCTTAGGAGAACGATCACTGTTTCCTTGATATCACTGTTAAATAGCAACAAAACTTATCTGTACTAGACTGCTTTTTTTAGAGTAGCAAAACATGTCCAATAAATATTTATAATTGCTAGAAGCATTACCAGAGTGTTTTTTTATACAGTAGGTGCTCAAGGGACTTGGAATTGCCATAATTCAACAAACATCTCATGATCACTTGATACGCACCCATCTCTCTACTAAACAAAGGGGAAGTGTGGTGTTTGAGAGTGGAGAAGGGCAGGTGGAAACACAAAGAAACATGTAGGATCTTTAAGGAAAACAAACAAACAAATAAACCAAATTCACTGCCATCAAGTTGGATTCGACTCAGAGCAACCCCTTCTTGACTTCCTGAGGCAGTATCATTATGGAAATAGATTGCCCAATCTTCCTTCCAAGGAGTGGCTTGTGGGTTTGAACCACTAGCCTTCTGGTTAGCAGTCAAATTCTTTAGGCACTATGCCACTGGAGCTCCTCCTTAAGAAAAAGCAGATATGAAAAAAAAACAATAGTAAATATACAGCTCAATCCAGCAATAATACACCTTGGTTGAGAATCACTGCCATAACAAAGGTACTAAGAATACTAAGAAATAGTAGAGTATGTTTCACAAGCATGGTAAGCCTAGTGAAAACAGAAGTCTTACTTCTCTTTTTTCTTTATTTATTTATTTTCTCTAAACCTACACTTAGAGCTTGAAACCATTCAATGAATAATAAATATGTATTGAACGACTGAATGAAGTGACATCTTTGCTGGGTTTTGTTGGCATAATAGGAGTCTGATAGTCAAGTGGTGAGAAAGGCAACTTAAGACAAATGGAAACGGATAAACCAAGACAGAAACAGCATTGCATAAGAAGAGTATGAATGCTAGGTTTGATCATGGTTGCTATAGTTATATGGAGGAGATGAAAAGAGTGTCAGAAGAAAGGAAAGAAGAGAAAAAGAAAGAGACTGAGGGAAGGAATAAAGGAAAAAGGAGGAATAAAAAGGTAGACTGAGGAATTTGATTCCTGCGTACTCCATCTTATGAACTCCATGTGTATAGCCACTGTTTGTGTTGTTGAAAAAAGATATTTGCAATGAATAAGTCATTGGTCTTGCAAAATCCCATCATGCAATCTCAGACATTATTTCTATCACCAAGGTGATATTTTCCAACTACTGGTGATTCTTCTCTGTTTCCAAGTTTTGCATTCCAATCACCAGTGATAATCAACAAATCTTGATTGCATATTTGGTGGTCAATTTCAGACTGCAGAAGTTGGTAAAAATCTTCAATTTCCTCACTTTTGGTTTTGGTGGTTGGCATGTAAATCTGAATAATAGTAGAATTGACTGGTCTTTCTTGTTGGGATATGGGTATTATCCTATCACTGACAGCATTATACTTCAGGATCACCTCATATGCATGTGAGAGCAGAACAATGAATAAGGGAGATCGAAGAAGAGTTGATGCTTTTGAGTTGCAGTGTTGGCAAAGAATACAGAAAGTACCATGGACTGCCAAAAGAATGAACAAATCTCTCCTGGAAGAAGTGCAGCCAGAATGTTCTTTGTAAGCCAGAATGGCCAGACTTCATCTCACTTACTTTGGTCATGTTGTCAGAAGGAACCATTCCCTGGAGAAGAATATCATGCTTTGTAAAGTGGAGCATCAATGAAGAAAGGGAAGGCCCTTGTGGTAGTTAAGTTTGTGTGTCAACTTGGCTGGGCCTTGTTTAGTGGCTGGGCAGCTGGATGTAGTATTATTCCCCATGGTGAGAATGGTAATCAACTTCATGGTGGAATCTACTGTAAGCAGCTCAATAGCTGACCTAGGGATGTGGTCTCTTCCTGTATATAAGGAGAAGCCTTGGGGAATGGTCTCTACCTGATGGCACATTTGAACCCTGCATGTAGCCATGTCATTCATTGCTCAGCAGCCAGCCATGCTCTGACAACCTTGGGACTTTCAAGGGACTTGAATTAATGGCCTGCTGTGTTGTTTGGTAACATTGTGACTGTGCCTTTTTACTTGTCAACCTTGGGTTTTTCAGTCTCAGCAGCCAGTAGTTGTGTGAGTGAACAAAAGCCTCTAGCTTCAATGGACTGGGAGCAGGATGCAGAGCTGAAGGCCAAGGTTGAGGGGATTTCACTCAGCCCCTAGGCCCAGGCACTTTGAACTTGGACTTAAAACCTCCAAACTGTAAGAAGATAAATTCCTGTTTGTTAAGGCCATCTCATTTGTGCTATATTCTTGTCAGAGTGGCACTAGGTAATTAGAACAGCTCTCAACGAGATGGATAGACACAGTGGCTGCAATGATGGGCTCAGGTATAGCAAGGATTGTGAGGCTGGCACAGGGCTGGGCAGAGTTTGGTTCTGCTGTGCATCGAGTTGCTATGAATCAGAGATGACATGATGGCACCTAACAACAACAAAAGAATAAGCAGAGGAGGGAGAGCTTGGATGAGGAGGCAGAAGCAATTGAATGAGAAGGAACTGAAGAGAACTTCCCAGAAAACTATAAAAGGCCAGTTTTTACAAGCTGTGGGGAACTTTTCAGGGTCACTTCTAATGTCACTGTGTGGCTAAGGGATCTCAGAGAAGAGGAGTTACATGAGCATCTCATGAAACTAGACCAAGGTCCTAATTTTCCTAGAAGCAAATACCATCAAATCTAAGAGAGGATTTGATGCCAACATATTTCTTACATTTAAAAGACTAAGGAATCAACCCATGCTTTAGAAATTTTGACCATTTTGGCAGAGACCATCATGGTGGTCTTGCTTGCATGAGACACTCCTCTCTCCCTTTTAACTAGGCTCTGCAAAGAACAGAGTGGTACAAATGGTTAACACTTTTCACTAATAACTGAAAAGTTGAAATTAGAGCCCACCTAGAGGCACCTTAGAAGAAAACCCTGATGATTTACTTCTGAAAAGTATCTATTGAAAACCTGATGGAGCACAATTCTCCTCTGACAAATGTGCGGCCTCCATGAGCTGAAGTCTACTGAAGGGGAACTTGTGGTGGGTATGTGCACTGCATATCAGAAGAGAGCTCCTCAATGACTCAGAATAGCTGGAAATGTGCTTGAAGTAGAATAGAGTTACCTTGGAAAAATAAAATATGCATGATATATGTTTTCACCACACATCATGGAGTTAAAGTCAAAATAAAAGAGTAATCTAAAATAGAAATACCTACCTAAGGGATTACCGGCTGTATTGTTAAGCAGCCAATTATTAGGGTGAGGTATTGGAGTACTTCCTGTGAATTAGTCAATTCTAATTCATGGTGACCCCATGCATGTCAGGGTACAAGTGTACTTCATAGGATTTTCAGTGACTGACTTTTCAGAAGTTGGTTTCCAATCCCTTCTTCTCGGGTGCTTCTGAGTGAATTCAAACTCCCAACCTCTCAGTTAGCAGCCGAGTCTGTTCGTACCACCTGGAACTCTATTAGGGTATTAAATAAAGGAGTTTTCATCATTAGAGATTAAAGCAGTACAAAAGGAGCCAGAAAAATATCCAAAGAATGTAGAGTTAAAATTACGTGGAGATCAGGAAGAGGTTAGAAACCAGAGTGGGATGGTCTCATAGAAAAGACTTTTCCCACTTCTTCAGTTTGCTCCAAGCCATGCTGTCAAGCTTCCTAGAGTTGGAGTGTATTTTGTAGCAAAAGCCTCATGGTGGAAGACTTAACGTTTTTTCTTCACTTTAGGTTAAACATCTTAAATGTCTTTAGACCATTTTAGTCATAGTAATAAGATCATTTCCACAGGGAGGTGTCTTGAGGCCTAATTAGTACCTGTAGAGAACTCTATGATCATATAAGAGGAGTGCAAAGTATTATTTAACCTGAGCACCAAAATGGATGAAGAGATTCCTCAATTGTGTTAAAGACACATTGGAAAGAAATTTGAGTCCCTCCATAGGGATGATTTCAGAGGTCAGGATTTCCATAAAGTCAATATTTTCTCACTGGAAGATTAGCTTTTCATTTCAGCTATTTGGGAAGCTGCTGTGGAAATTACATATATATATATACATACACACACATATATATTCACATACACAAGTAATCCAAGCTCATATACTATAACTAGTAGTGCAAATAATAAATGACTCAATTAACAGCATTGTTGTTATTGTTGTTAAGGGCTGTCAAGTCAGCTTCAACCCATAATGACCCTATGTACAACAGAATAAAACAATTCTCATGATCCTTGCTATGCTTGAGCCCATTGTTACAGCCACTGTGTGTCAACCCATATCATCGAGGGTCTTCCCCTTTTTCACCAAACCTCTACTTTATCAAGCATGATATCCTTCTCTGGGAACTGGTATTTTCTCACACTGTGAACACAGTAGGTGACACAAAGGCTGGTTATTCTTGCTTCACAGCACTGGGTATAATTTAAAACCCAAAACCTATTGACCTTGAGCCAGTGTTGATTCATGGTAACCCTGTGTATGTCAGGGTAAAACTGTGCTCCATAGGGTTGTCAACAGCTGATTTTTTAAAAGTAGATCACAAAGGCTTTCTTCTGAGGCACCTGTGGTGGACTCAAAACTCCAATCCTTTGATTGGCAGTCATGTCTGTTTGCGCACCCAAGGGTCTCTGGGTATAGTATTGTAGTAGGCTGCTATTGAATCAATTCTGTCTCATGGTGACCTTATGGTGCAGAGGAGAACTGCTCCATAGGGGTTTCAAGACTTCAGTTTTTCAGAAGCAGATCACTCTGTCTTCCAAGACACCTCAGGGTGGATTTAAACTGCCACACTCTCAAGTAGTATTCAATTGCTCAACTGATTGTGCCACCCAGGGAATCCTGGATTTAGTATTGTTAGCTGTTATTAGGTTCTGTTGAGAAGATTCCAGATCACAATGATCCTATGTACAACAGAACAAAACTCTGCCAGGTCCTGTTTCATTTAAAATTTTTATAGTTTGAGCCCAGTGTTGCAACCACTGTGTCAATCCACCTCATTCAGAGTCTTCCTCTTTTCCACTACCCTCTACTTCATCAAGTATTAGGTCTTTCTCCAGGTACTGGTCCCTCCTGATAACACATCCAAAGTACCTGAGACAGTCTCTTCATCCTAGCTTCTTAGTAGCATTCTTCCTGTATTCTTCAGACAGATTTGTTCGTTCTTCTGGAAGTCCATAGTATATTTAGTATTCTTTATCAACACCAAAATTCGAATGCATCAATTCTTTTTCATCTCTGTTATTTATTGTGTAGCCTTTGCATGCATATGAGGTGATAGACAATACTGTGGCTAATGTCAAGCACATCTTAGTCTTCAAAGTGACATCTTTAATTTTTTAGCACTTTAAAGAAGTCTGTTGCAACAAATTTTCCCAATACAATACATCATTTAATTTACTGACTGCTGCTTCCATGGGTGTTGATTATGGATCCAAGTAAAATGAAATCTTTGAGAACTTCAATCCTTTCCTGTTTTTCATGATGTTACTTATTGGTCCAGCTATGAGGATTTTTGTTTTCTTTAATGTTGAAAGGTAATCCATACTGAAGGCTATAGTCTTTGATCTTCATCAGTAGCTGTTTCGATGCTTCTTCAGTTTCATCAAGCAAGGTTGTATCATCTACATATCAGAGGTTGTTAACGAGTCTTCCTCAAATCCTCATGCCACATTCTTTTTCACATTGTCCAGTTCCTTGGATTATTTGCCCAGCATACAAATTGAATAAGTATGGGGAAAGGATACAACTCTGACACACACTTTTCCTAATTTAAAACCCTGCAATATCCCCTTGTTTTGTTTGAATGACTTCATCTGGGCTTATGTACAGGTTCTATAGGACAATTTAAATTCTTCCCAATGAAATCTATAATTACTTAAAATCCATGCAGTCAATAAACATAGGTAAACATCTTCTGGTATTCTCTGCTTTCAATAGAGATCCATCTGATATTATTAATGATATCCCTCATTCTCTTCTGAATCCCACTTCAATTTCTGGCAGTTATCTGATGATTTACTACTGCAACCATTATTTATTTATTTATTAGCAAAATTTTACTGGTACATGATATTAATAGTATTGTTTAATAATCTTCACATTATGTTGCATCATCTTTTTTTTTTTTTTGGTAGGGGCACAAATATGAATCTCTTGTACTTGGTTGGCCAGGTAGCAGTCTTCAAAATTCCTTGACATAGATGAATATGTGCTTGGAGAAATGTATCTGTTTGTTGAAACATGTCAACTGGTATGCTGTCAATTTTTGGAGCCTTATTTTTCACAAATGGCTTCAGTGCAGCATGGGTTTCTTCCTTTTATACCATCAATTCTTGATCATACGCTACTTTCCAAAATGGTTGAATGTCAATCAGTTAGTTTTGCTACAGTGAATCTGTGTATTCCGTTCCTCTTTTCATTCTTCCTGTGCTCACAGAATCCTTCAGGATTGCAACTTGGGGCTTGAATCTTTTCTTCAACTCTTTCAGCTTGAGAAGTGCTGAGTGTGTTCTTCCCTTTTGGTTTTCCAATTTCAGGTCTTCGCACATTTTAATACTTTACTTTGCCTTCTTGAGGTGCCCTTTGCAATCTTCTGTTCAGATCTTAAATGGTCTTTTCTTTCTTTCTTGTTTTTAGAATGACCTTTTATTTACTTCATGTATGATATACTTGATGTCATACCACAATTTTTCTGGTCTTAGATCATCCATGTTCATTGCATTAAGTCCAATCTTGAGATGATCTCTAAATTCAGGTGAGATATATTCAACGTTGGACTTTGTCTCTTTTGAACCTGTTTTTGTTTTCTTCAGCTTCATGTTGAATGTGCATATGAACAATTGATCTGTTTCACAGTTAGAACCTGGCCTTGTGTGAATGGATGATATTGAGCTTATCAACTGTCTATTTCCCCAAAAGTACTTGATTTAATTCTTGTGTTTCCATTTTGTGAGGTCCACATATATAAGCACAATTTAAGTTGTTGAAAAAAGCATTTCCAATGAATAGGTCATTGGTCTTACAAAATTCTATCTTGTATTCTCTGGCATTATTTCTATCAACAAGGCCATATTTTCCAACAGTTTATCCTTCTTGGTTTCTGACTTTCACTTGCCAATCAATAGTAATTATCAATGCATCTTGATTGCACAGTTAATCAATCTCAGACTGTAAAATTGGTAAAAATCTTCAATTTCTTCATCGTTGGTATTGGTGCATAAATTTGAATAATAGCCATATTAGCTGTCTTCTTTGTGGGTAAATGGATATCATTCTTTCACTGACAGTGTTGTGCTTAATGGTACATCTTGAAATGTTCTATTTTGATGATAAATGTGACATGATTCCTCTTCAGTTTGTCAGTGCCAGTATAGTAGTTCATATAATTATCCAATTCAAATGACCAATACCAGTTCATTTCAACTCACTAATGTGGATAATATTGATCTTTATGTGTTTCATTTCATTTTTGACATCTTCCAATTTTCCCAGATTGATACTTTGTACATTCCACATTCTGATTATTTATGAATGTTTATGGATGTCTGATCTCATATTGAGTCATTCTACATCAGCAAATGAAGGTCTCAATAGTTTTACTCCATATATGTCATTTAGGTTGACTCTACTTTCAGGAGGCACCTCTTCTCCAGTTATATTTTGAGTGCTTTCCAACCCGAGAGGCTTATCTTTCAGCATTATATAGACAATGCTGTGCTGTTACTTAAGATTTTCACTGGCCAATTTTTTAGGCCTTTATTCCTAGTCTTTCTTAATCTGTAAGTTCCACTTAAACCTGTTCACCAAGTGTGACCCTCTTGGTATTTGTTATAATGGTAGCAATGTTTCCAGCATCACAGCAACACACAAACCACCACAGTATGACAAATTGACATATGAGTCATTGGGGTTTAATGCAACAATATATTTGTGGTTGTAGTGTGTAGTCCAGGCAACCACTGGACCTCATTTTTTTGTCTCCAGAGCCATAAGATTGCGACATTTCAGCCAGAGGTAGGCTGGGTGTAATAATTAATATTTTTCAATGTGAAAATGCCTTTGAAACTCTGCAGAGTCAGATCTAATCTAGAAATTATCACAGTGCCTGTCACATACAAACTTTTCAGTAGACATTAAATGAACAGAAGTTTTCCAACGGGAAAGCCAGGGATTTTAGCCTTGAACAGAATTAAACAGAAATTTAGATATCATTTAGTTCAAGCCACTCAATTTATACATGGGTACACTAAACCCATCAATAGTGGATAGATTTCAGTGGAGCTTCCAGACTAAGACAGCCTTGGGAGAAAGGACTGCCAATCTATTTTTTTTTTTTTCTCTTTCCTCTCTTTCACTCTCTCACTCTCTCTCTTTTTATTTCCAAAATGTATTATTAAGCATTTAAAACAGAAACAAAGACTAGTGCAAAGAACCTTTGGGGCCATAACTAGCTTCCCAAACCATCCATTTATGACTAATCTTATTTCTTTTTCCATGCGTTGTTATGTGCCATCAAGTTAACTTTGACCCATAGCGACCCTATGTACAACAGAACAAAACACTGCCCAGTCCTGTTTCAGTCTCACAATTCTTGCTAAACCTGAGCCCGTCATTGCAACCACTACATCAATCCATCTCATTGAGAGCCTTCCCCTTTTTCATTGACCTTCCACTTTACCAAGTACGATATCTTTCTCCAAGGAATGGTCCCTTCTGACAACATGACCAAAGTAGGTGAGATGAAGTCTGGCTATTCTTGCTTCCAAGATGCATTCTGAATGCGTTTATTCCAAGACAGATTTATTAGTTTTTTAGCAGTCCATGGCACTTTCAGCATTCTTTGCTAACATCACAACTCAAAAACATCAACTCTTCTTTGGTCTTCCTTATTCACTGTCTAGTTCTCATACGCATATGAAGCGATTGAATATACCATGGCTTGGGTTAGGCACATCTTAGTCTTAAAAGGAGACATCTTTGCTCTTCATTGCAAAAAATCTTTTGCAGCAGATTTGCCCAGTGCAATACATCATCTAATGTCTTGACTGCTTCTTCCATTGGTGTTGATTGTGGAACCAAGCAATATGAAATCTTTGACAGCTTCAATCTTTTCTCCATTTATTGTGATATTGCTTATTGGTCCAGTTGTAAGGATTCTTATTTTCTATATGTTGAGATGCAATTCATTCTGTAGACTGTATTATTTAATCTTCATCAGTAAATGCTTCAAGTCATCCTCACTTTCAGCAAGCAAAGTTCTGTTATCTGCATATCTCAGGTTGTTAATGAGTCTTTCTCCAATTCTGATGCCATACTCTTCTTCATATAGTCAAGATTCTCAGATTATTTTCTTGACATACAGATTGAATAACTATGGTGAAAGGATACAACCCTGACACACTCCATTCCTGATTTTAAACCATGCAGTAACCCCTGGTTCTATTCAAATGACAGCATCCTGCTCTATGTACAGGTTCTTCATGAGTACAATTAAGTGTTCTGGAATTCCAGGTCTTCTCAATGTTATCCATAATTTGTTATGTTACACACATTCAAATGCTCTTGCATAGTCAATAAAACACGGTAACATCTTTCTGGTATTCTTTGCTTTCAGTAGTAGATGGATTCTGCCCATAGAATCTTTCAATATTGCAACTTAAGGCTTGAGGGTTTTTTTTTTTTTTTTTCAGTTCTTTCAGCTTGAGAAATGCCAAGCATGTTCTTCCCTTTTGGTTTTCCAACTCCAAGTCTTTGCACATTTCATTACAATAAATGACTGTCTTCTCAAGCTGTTCTTTGCAATCTTCTGCTCAGCTCTTTTTTTCTTATCATTTCTTCATTTGCGTAAGCAACTCTCCATTCAAGGGCAAGTTTCAGAGTCTCTTATGACATCCATTATGGTCTTCTCTTCCTTTCTTGTCGTTTTAATGACCTTTTGCTTTCTTCATGGATGATGTTTTTGATGTCATCCCACAATTCCTCTGGTTTTTGATAATTGGTATTCAATGCATCAAATCTATTGTTTAGATGGTCTCTAAATTCAGGAAGGATATAATCAAGGTCATATTTTGGCTCTCATGGATTTCTTTTAATTGTCTTCAGCTTCAAGTTGAACTTGCATATGAGCAGTTGACGATCTGTTCCACAATGAACTCATGGCCTTGTTTTGGCTGAAGATATTGAGCTTCTCCAATGCCTCTTTCCACAGACGTAGTTGATTTGATTCCTGTGTACTGCATCTATATGGTGAAGTCCACATGTATAGCTGCCATTTGTGTTGTTGAAAAAAAAAGATATTTGCAATGAATAAGTCATTGGTCTTGCAAAATTCTATCATGTGATCTCTGGTGTTATTTCTGTCACCACGGCCATATTTTCCAACTACTAGTGATTCTTCTTTGTTTCCAACCTTCACATTCTAATCACCACTGATAATTAGCATATTTCGATTGCATGTTTGTCAATTTCAGACTGCAGAAGTTGAGAAAAATCTTCAAATTCCTTGTCTTTGGCTTTCGTGCATAAATTTGAATAATAGTACTATTGACTGGTCTTCCTTGTAGGCATACAGATATTATACTGGACAGATCTTGAAACTTTCTTTGTGATGATGAATGTCATTCCATTCTTCTTCAATTTGTCATTCTCAATATAGTAGATCGTATGGTTGTCTGATTCAAACTGGCTAAAACCAGTCCCTTTCAGCTCACTAATGCCTAGGATATCAATCTTTATGCATTCCATTTCAGTTTTGACTGCTTTCAATTTTACTAGATTTATACTTTGTACATTCCATGTTCTGATTATCATTGCATGTTTATAGCTGTTTTTTCTCATTTTGAGTTGTGACTTATCACCAAATGGAGGTCCCAAAAAGTTTCCTCTATTCACATCATTAAGGTCAGTTTTACTCTGAAAAGGCAGCTCTTTCCCAGTCATTTTTTGAGTGAATTCTGACCTGAGGGGCTCATCTTCCAGCACTATATCATACAAGGTTTCGTGGCTATTCATAAAGATTTCTAGTGATATATCAGACAGTGTTTTACTCTTATTCACAAGGTGTTCACTGGCCATTTCTTTGAGAGATGAATTGCCTTTTTCATCTTCCAAGTCTGTCTTAGTCAGGAAGCTCCACTGAAACATGTCCACTAAGGGTGATCCTGTTGGTATTTGAAATAATGATGGCACAGCCTTCAGTGTCACAGTGACATTTAAGCCACCACAGTATGACAAACTGATTTACAAGTTGTGGTCTTTATTCATATTATTATTAAAATACCTTCACCCATATCAAACATGTCTCTTGAATAGCCATCTATTTTCCCACTCTTCCCCTCCCCTCCCATCCCTGGTAATCAACAAAGAAAATTTCCTTCCCTATGTAAATTTTCCCTTGACTTTTTATAATAATAGACTCATGTAATATTTGTCTTTCTGTGACTGACTTACTTCATTCAATGTAATATCCTCCAAGTTCCTCCACCTTATCAGAGATTCATGGATTCTTCATTATTCTTTAATGTTGCATAGTAGTCCATTGTGTGTGTGTACCATTGTTTGGTTATCCATTCATTTGTTGAGAGGCACTAGGTTTCCATCTCTTTGCTATTGTAAATAGTGCTGTGATGAACATGGGTGTGATATATCTATCCATGCCCTGGGTCTCATTTCTTTAAGATATATTTGTAGTAATTGGATTGCTGGATCAAATGGTATTTCTATTTCCAACTTTTTAAGTAAGTGCCACACTGTTTTCCACAGTGGTTGTACAATGTTATGATCTCACCAGGAATGTATGAGTGATCTAATCTTTCCATACCCCCATCACCATTTGTTGTTTTCTGTCCTGTTGAACTTTGCTATTATTGCCGGAGTGAGATGATATATTATGGTTGTTTTGATTTGCCTCTTTCTAATGGTAATGAAGGAAGAAGTCAAAGCTGCAATGAAAGAACTGGCGAAGAACAAGGCTCCGGGAATTGATGGCATACCAATTGAGATATTTCAACAAACAGATGCCCCATTGGAGGCAATCACTCAGTTATGCCAAGAGATTTGGAGGACAGCTACCTGGCCAACTGGCTGGAAGAGATCCATATTTGTGCCCATTCCAAAGAAAGGTGATCCCACAGAATGTGGAAATTATAGAACAATATCATTAATATCACATGCAAGTAAGATCTTACTGAAGATAATTCAGAAACGTTTGCAGCAGTATATTGATAGAGAACTTCCAGAGGTTCAAGCCGGATTCAGAAGAGGACATGGAACAAGGGATATCATAGCTGTTGTCAGATGAATCTTGGCTCAAGGCAGGGAATACCAGAAAGATGTTTACTGTGTTTTATTGACTATGCAAAGGCATTTGAGTGTGTGGATCATGACAAATTATGGACAACATTGGGAAGAATGGGAATCCCTGAGCACTTGATTGTACTCATGAGGAATCTGTACCTTGACCAGGAGGCTGTCGTTCGAACAGAACAAGGGGACACTACATGGTTTAAAATCAAGAAGGGAGTGCGTCAGGGTTGTATTCTGTCTCCACACTTATTCAATCTATATGCTGAGCAAATAATCTGAGAAGCTGGACTATATGAAGAAAAACGTGGTATCAGGATTGGAGGAAGAATCATTAACAACCTGAGATATGCAGATGATACAACTTTGCTTGCTGAAAGTGAGGATGACTTAAGGCACCTACTGATGAAGGTTGAAGAATACAGTCTGCAGTATGGATTACATCTCAACATAAAGAAAACAAAATCCTCACAACTGGACCAATGAGCAGCATCACAATAAATGGAGAGAAGATTGAGGTTGTCAAAGAGTTCACGTTGCTTGGTTCTACAATCGATGCCAAAGGAAGCAGCAGTCAGGACATTAGACGACGTGTAGCATTGGGAAAGTCAACTGCAAAGGAACTGTTTCAAGTGCTGAGGAGCAAGGATATCTCCTTGAGGACTAAGGTGCGCCTGACACAAGCCATGATATTTCCAGTCTCCTCGTATGCATGTGAGAGCTGGACAATGAATAAGGAAGACCGAAGAAGAGTTGATGCCTTTGAGTTGTGGTGCTGGCGAAGAATGCTGAAAGTACCATGGACTGCTAAAAGAACTAACAGATCTGTCCTGGAGGAAGTGCAGCCAGAATGCTCCTTGGAAGCAAGAATGGCCAGACTTCGTCTCACCTATTTTGGCCATGTTGTAAGAAGGGACCATTCCCTGGAGAAGGATGTCATGCTTGGTAGGGTGGAGGCTTGATGAAAGAGGGGGAGGCCTTCAAGGAGATGGATTGATACGGTGGCTGCGATGATGGGCTCAAGTATAGCAGGGATTGTGGGGCTGGCACAGGATCGGGCAGTGTTTAGTTCTGCTGTGCATGGGGTCGCTATGAGTTGGAAACGACTCAACGGCACTTAACAACAACAACAACAACAATGGCTAATGATTGCAAACATTTCTTCATGGTTTGGTTGGCTGTCTGAATATCTTCTTTGGTGAAGTGTCTATTCATATCCTTTCCCCATTTTTGAATTGAATTGTTTGTCTTTTGATGTTCCAGTGTTGACATTTTCTATATATAAGGCCTTTATCAGATATGTCGTTGCCATTTTTTTCTCCCTATCTGTAGGTTCTGTCATGAATCTACTTGTGAAAATTGTTGTTAGGTGCCACTGAGTCAGTTCTGACTCACAGAGACCCATCATATAACAGAATTAAACACTTCCAAATGCTGCACCATCTTCATCATCCTTCTTATGGTTGAGTCCAGTTTTGCTGCCACTGTGTCAGTCCATCTCATTGAGGGTCTTCCCCTTTTTTGCTGACTCTCTACTTTACCAAATATGAATATCATTCTGCACTCTACTAAATGCAGAATATCATTCTGCAAGGACAGGTATCCTCTGGCAATATGACCAAAGTATGTGTGACAAAAACTGGCCATTCTCACCTCTAAGGAACATTCCAAGACAGATTTGTTCATTCTTGTGGCTGTCCATGGTATTTTCAATATCCTTTGCCAATACAATTCAAATGCATCAATTCTTCTTCTGTAAGAAAATTATCCAACAAAATCCTTAAGAATCACAACAGAGTATTGTCTGACTTGCTTGCTTTCCACAGGTCATCAGGGGTGATCAATTGCTGGGGGAAGGACATCATGTTTGGTGAAGTAGAGGACCAATGAGGGAAATGGAGTTCCTCAGTTCGGTGGATTGGCATAATTGCTGTGACAGTGAACTCAAACATGCCAATGATTGTGAGGATGACACAAGACTAGGCAACATTTTTCCCTTTTGTATTTAATGTTGCTATGAGTTGAAGTTGACTCAATGGTAGCTATTTAACTGTCTATCTATCTATCTATCTATCATCTATCTATCTACCTATCATCTATCTATGTATCTAATGATAAGCATAAGCATATTCTTTTCAAGTTGGTCAGAGAAAGAAGATATTAACTCAGTTTTCAACTAAAACTTCACCAATGAGTTGATGTCTACACTGCATTTTGAAGAATGGATAAATTTTACCAGTTGGAAAAGCATATTAGGGAGGGGCTTGGGAAAACTGAGAAAGAAGAGGATGTACAAAAGCATGAAACATAGCTGAACATTTGCTGAAATATAAAGTTCTAGAGGGCTTGGAGGTAATGATACAACATACTCTTATATGATGATGTGTCTCATTCTATAAATGTAATTTTTTTTTCACTTTTCCCATCACCAAAAGAGCTGTGGTTATTTTTTATTTGCTGTCAAGATTTTTTCGCAATCTCTCTATCACAAGATCCAAAGGAGATTTTTGAAATATGGAATCGAGAATAAATAATGCAGGCTCAAAGCTTACTTTGCATTTTCTGACTGGTTAAATAAGAAAATGTACAAAGGATTCCCATCTAGGCACATAACCTCAGGTCTGTCAGTTAGCTTTACAGGGGAATTCAGGGAACGTCTGTGCCTAGCTCCTTCCAGAACGTGTCACAGAGAAGTGCAAATAAGGAGACCAAAGAAGCCAGCCAAGTCCTCTCTAAAATTATCCCTGTCATCAGAAACAATTAATACTATGTACAGCACAGTATTGTTCTTGGAATAGGAGCCAAAGGAGTTTAAGGAGATTTGCAGATCATATAATTTTCTAACTGTAGTTTGCGGTTGGCTCTGGTTTATATGTTAAAACTTAATTGGTGGGAGGATTCGTGGGGGTCTGAATGAAGCCACTCAAAGGTTTCAAACATTACTACAGGAAGGATTTGGTTTGTCTCTTCTATCACATGATTGGGGAATTTGTATCTTTAATTTTCTATTTGGAGTTGATCAAATTGATCTGACCCAATCAGACCCTGAAGGGAGTGTGTGTGTGTGTGTGTGTGTGCCAATGAATATGTGTGACTTATTTTTCCTTTCTGAATATTCTGTGGGTGCTGAATAAATGTCAAAGTATCCTACCCAAGTAACCTTTTCAGGTTAAACTAATGGAACCTCAAAGGAATATACCTACACTCTTTTGCTTTTAAATCCCAAGTTCAGTCACATTTGACATTCTTTATACATTTTAACAAAAGCAAATTCACTTTGCAAGCTAAAGGCTAATGTAATCAAAGAAAGGAAAAGAAGAAAAAAATTAACAAATATAATAATACGCTGATAGGATAAGCTATAATTTTATCAACTAATATGACATCAGGAGCTCTGGTAGTGTAGTGCCTAAGGCACTTGACTGCTAACCAGAAGGCTTCCGGTTCAAACCCACCAGCCACCATTCTGAAGGAAGGTTGGGCAATCTACTTCCATAGAGATACTACCTCAGAAACCCAAGCAGGGGTCATTATGAGTCGAATCCAATTCAACGGCACCTAACAACAACAACAACAATATGACATCATCACTCATTGTCTATACCATTCTTTTGTGCAGATGGGGCAGGGAAGGAGTTCCAATATTTCCAATACTAATATGCAAAATGCAACCACTGCCGTGGAGTCACATTCGACTCATAGCGACCCCTCCCCTCCTTGGGTTTCCAAGGCGGTATCATTACAGAAGCAGATTGCCCAACCTTCCTTCTGAGGAGCATCTGGTGGGTTTGAACCTAGAGCCTTCTGGTTAGCAGTCAAATGTCTTAGGCACTATGATGACACATTGTGAATGGTTTCTTTAAGGAATTTCAATGTGTACTTTATTATAAAGTGAGAGTAAACATTTTTGGGAGCTCTGGTAGCATAGTGCCTAAGGCACTTGACTGCCAACCAAAAGGCTGGTGGTTCAAATCCACCTGCCACTCCTCAGAAGGAAGGTTGGGCCATCTACTTCTGTAGTGATACTGCCTGGAAAACCCAAGGAGGGGTCACTGAGTTGAGTCCATGTCCACTGTACATAACAAAAACAACAACAACAAACATGTTTACCTTTTATGGTTGAATCTTCAAGAATATGGTCTTCATACTGATTTTTATTGTGGAAAAGTACCAAGTCTCATTTTTTTTTTTTTTGCAACTGAGGTAAAGGAGAAGAATAATTAATTAATAAACTCATCCCCTAGATCCTAGTTGCTTACTAGTTTAACAAAAGCTAATATTGTCTCTCAAGCTCATGAAGAAATAGAGAAACTAGTATTTATATTTTTGATAGTCATTAAAAACTGAAGCTTCTTTAGGACAGGACAATTTTGAGGTCTGTACAAATCTGATAAATAAGTGAGAATTGTACATTTTCCAAAAGGAGAAAACTTATATGTACAAAAGGAAATGTTTACCAAACACAATAAAGAAATCCAGCTGCATATGTACCTGAATAGTTAGTACAGCTCATCAAAGTGAAATTCCAGGTAAAGCAAAAAGAAACACAGAGCTCACGTTTAGCTGGAACACAGGGGTTAAAGGAAATATCCTTGTGTGTATGTGTGTGTGTAAAACTATAAACAAAATAAAATACCTGTACACTAGTATTCCCAATGGTCAAAAGACATTGTAAATCTACTCTGCAAGACAGCCTGAACCACAGCACTGACATCAGGATTTGCAAGGAGGAAAGAGTGCCACCTACTGAATCACCACCTTTTAGATGTTACTGTCAGCACTTTGATTTTCCTTGGAGTTCTACCAATCTCAGAGCATGACCTTGCTTAGAAATGAAATCTGACCTCATTACAATGCAAGCTTAGCTTTCTGCAGGCACATTACAAAATCAGCCAGAACCCCTCATCTGCAAATTTCCCCCCAAATAGTGCAACACTAAGAGAGTTTCAAGAAGTACAAGTAAAGGGGCTACATAGAAGCAAAACAGCAAGAACAGCTGCAGAAGGGGATCGGGCATCTGTGTAACGATATGTTTAGTCACTAAACACAACTATTTTATCTTAAGAGAGACTAAAATTCCAGTACAAATGTTTATGTAAAGTCTTCTTATTCTCAGTCTTAGGAAAGTGTCTGACTAAATGTTTTGTTTGATTGAACTTAATTGTTGACATCTGGAATTGGTTAATGATAATATTAACCAAAGAATTTGAAAAAAAAAAATTACATAGGAGAAAGGTCTGTTTTAAATACTTATTATGTAGTCTTAACATAGTGTAAATTGTACAGTTTAATGGAAAGCCTGTTAAATTTATTTTTAAAAATTAACTGATAGGAATATCTATGGTGAATACTTAACTATTACATTCTCTAAGTAATACATGTAGAAGGATTTAGCCATACAAAAATCTATACTATAAAGATCCAAATGTATCAGGGTCAAGAGTCTTGCTTTAGCTTCTAAGGATATATATGTGATTTATGATTTATAAATTATGAGAACATTGTTGTTGTTGTTGTTATGTGCCATCGAGTTGGACCCGACTCATAGCAACCTCTCCTTGGGTTTCTGAGACAGTATCACTACGGAAGTAGATTGCCCAACCTTCCTTCCAAGGAGTGGCTGGTGAGTTTGAACCACCAGCCTTCCTGTTAGCAGTCAAATGCCTTAGGCACTATGCTACCAGAGCTCCATTAGAAAGTATAAAAAAGACAATAATATTGACCATACATGATTTTACCATCTGATTCACTTTGTAGTTTCTTATCATCCATTGATACAATAATCTATTATATATAGTTCATATCCAATTCCCCTATGGCTGGCAAAAAAGAAGTACTTTTGAGACCATATTTTCTCTAAAGTATAGTACATCTAAATATAAATATCTTAGGTATAAAGATAGACATGTACATTAATAGAAGGGAGGGCATGTTAGATACATTTACTTGTTTTGGGGAAGATATTATTGTTGTCCATAATAGAACAAGGAATTTGAAGAATTTATGTAGATTGGCCTTGGGAAATTCAGAAGTGCCAGTCAGCCTTGAGCTAGACTGAAGAGACACACTTTAACAGAGCATCTTAACCCAATTAAATAGCTATCCCCAGGCATCTTGCTGCAGCAAGTAATTGAAACCAATGACAAATGTTCTGCTTTCATAAAGGGCATAGAGTTAAAGAAACCTAAATATTTTTCAGTTTTTATTACTTTTTAAAAACATGTGAAAGTAAAATGTTTGGAGATACTACAAAA
>NW_006922559.1:144487-147893 GCF_000298275.1 Orycteropus afer afer
ATATATAAAAGTAAGAGGTCATATAAAGGGACACAGGAGCCAGTCTAAAAGAGTCCCATTGGCAAGAGATGGAAGGATTTGAATGAGAAAATAAATAGTGTAATATTGAATTATAATCCCAAGTATGAGATAAATATACTGGATTCTTACTAATATAAGTGAATGATAGAATGAATAAATAAATGAGGGAAACAGATAAATCTTCCTTACAGAAGAGTGTAGATATTCTCCTTCTAGGAGGTACAGTTTACCAACCTCTTAAAAACCAAGCCAAACTCACTCATAGCGACCCCTTTTTGGGTTTCTAAGGCAGTATCACTAGGAAAGTGGCTTTCCCAATCTTCCTTCCAAGGAATGGCTGGTGGGTTTGAACCACCAGTCTTCTGGTTAGCAGTCAAATGCCTTAGGCACTACACCACCAGAGCTCCCACCAACCTCTTATGAATGTGGATTGAACTTGGTAATTTGCAAAGAAGAAAAGGGAAAATCTGAAACTTTACGGAGGAGATTACTGGCAAAAATTTCCTGTGATCAAAGTTAACATCACCAAATTTGTCATATACATATTGATTACCCCTGATATGTCATGAGATGGGTAGTTTACCTTTTTGATGTTCCTACAAAAAAACCTCATCCTCATTCCAATGATAAGAAATGTATCTTACAACTAAAATTTGAGAAAAATTCTGTGAAATATATGATGAATACTCATTAAAAGTGTTAAAAATGGCTATCAATGCCAAGTACTTGAAGATCCTGTTTAGAGTGAGAGGAAAAACTGAGAACAAAATTCAAAAACACAAAAATGACCAGAAGTACTGATCAGATAGAACCTGGTGAAACCCCTGAGACTATAGATAGCCCCAGGTTACCATTTTGGACTGAAATTGGACTCACTCCCTTGGCTTGGCTCTCAGCTAAACAATAGAAAGACCTATGAGCTGGACACCTACCCTATGGAGATGCACCCGTTAGAACAGTCGACTGTGAGAGATTGGGAGGGCAGCATTTGCATAGGGGGAAAGCTAGACAGACAGGACATAAGGAAGGGAAAATCACAGGGAGAGGTAGCAAGAGAGTTGTTCCATTGTGGGAATTGTAATTGGTGCTGTGAAACAAAATGTGTTAGAACTGTTGACTGTACAACAAATCTGCTTAGCAAATTTGCACCTAAATCACCAAAAAAAAAAGCGTTGAGGTACTGAGAAATAAAGATAGAAGGGGAAAATTTCTCATTTAGTTGTCACTTACATGACAACTAAATGTACTGTCATATTCTGGATAGGGTACTGACATATAGGACTGTAGCGTTGTCATTGTTATTAGATATCATCCATTGGTTTTGACTTATAGTGGCCATACATACAAGAGAAAACAACACTGCCCAGTCCTGAACCATTCTCAAAATTATCACTATATTCAAGCCCATTTTTTTTACTTCCACTGTGTCAATCCATCTGATTGAGTTTTTTTTTTTTTTTTTTGTTAACTCTGTTTTACTAAGCCGGGTCTCTTTCTCCAGGGACTGGTCCCTCCTGATAACATGTCCAAACTACACAAGAGAAAGTCTCACTACCCTCGCTTCTAAAGAGCATGCTGGTTGTATTTCTTTCACAACAGACTTGTTTGCTCTTGTTGCAGCTCATGGTATATTCAAAATTCTTCACCAACACCATAATTCAAATGCACTAATCCTTCTTTGGGAGCTCTGGTGGCATAGTGCCTAAGGCATTTGACTGCTAACCAGAAGTCTGGCGGTTCAAACCCATCAACCACTCCTCGAAAGAAAATTTGGGCAATCTATTTCTGTACTGATACCACCTGAGAAATCAAGGAGGGGTCACTATGAGTCTGACTGATGGCAGTGTGTTTGGTTTGGTTTGAATCCTTCTTCAGTCTTTGTTATTCACTGTACAGCTTTTGTATGTATATGTTGTTGTTGTTGTATGCTGTTGAGTTGGACCCGACTCATATCGACCCCATGTTAGGTTTCCAAGGCAATATCACTACGGAAGTAGATTGCCCAAACTTCCGTCCCAGGAGTGGCTGGTGGGTTTGAACTGCCAGCCTTCTGGTTAGCAGTCAAATGACTTAGGCATTACATTACAAAATACCATGGCTTGGGTCAAGTTCACCTTTGTCCTCAAGATGACATCTTTGCTTTTTAATACTTTTATGAGGTCTTTTGTAGTTGTTTTGTCTAACACAATACATCATTTTATTTCTTGATTCCTGCTTACAGGGGCATTGATTGTAGTAAATCCAAGTAAAATGAAATCCTTGACAACTTCAGTCTTTCCTCTGTTTATGATGTTGCTTATTTGTCCAGTTGTGAAGATTTCTGTTTTATGTATGTTGAGGTGCAATCCACACTGAAGGTAGTAGTGTTTGATATTCATCAGTAAATGCTTCAAGTTCTCTTTACTTTCAGCAAGCAAGGTAGTATCATCTGCATGTCACAGGTTGTTAATGAGTCTTCTTCCAATTCTGAGGTTGAGTTCTTCTTCATATAGTCTAGCTTCTCAGATTATTTGTTTAGTATACAAATTGAATAAGAGTGGTAGAAAGATATTACCCTGACACATGACTTTCCTGATTTTAAACCACACATTATTCTCTTCTTTTGCTTGAATTACTGCCTCTTGGTCTGTGTACAGGTTCCACATGAGCAACATTAAATTTTCTGGACTTCCCATTTTTGAAATGTTATCCATAATTTGTTATGATTCACACAATCAAATGCCTTCACACAGTCAATAAAACACAAGAAAACATCTTTCCTATATTTCTGTTTTCAGTCAAAATCCATCTGACATCAGTAATGTTAGCCTTCATTCCATGCCATCTTCTGAATCTGTCTTGAATTTCTGGCAGTTCCCTGTTGATGTATTACAACCATTTTGGAAATATCTCCAGCAAAATTTTATTTGCTTGTGATATTAATGATATTGTTTGGTAATTTTCACATTCTTTTGGATCACCTGTTTTTTGAATGGACACAAATATAGATCTCTTCCAATTCATGGGCCAAGTAGCTGTCTTCCAAATTTCATGGCATAGACAAGTGATTACTTTCAGCATTGCATCTGTCTGCTAAAACATCTTGAGTATCTTGTCAATTCCTGGGCCCTTGTTCTCTCCAAATGCTTCAGTGCATTATGGACTTCTTCCTTCAATACCATCTGTTCTTGACCATATGCTACCTGCTGAAATGGTTGACACATTGAACCATTCTTTTTGGTACAGTGAGTCTGCATATTCCTTCCATCTTCTTTTGAGGCTTCCTGCATCATTCGATATTTTGCCCATAGGATCCTTCAGTATTTCAACTTGAGGATCTAAATTTTTCTTCAGTTCTTGCAGGTTGAGAAATTCCAATATTTTCTTCCTTTTTGGTTTTCTTTTC
>NW_006922559.1:156306-169708 GCF_000298275.1 Orycteropus afer afer
GGGTCCAAGATTATCTTCTGTGTCTGTGTTAATTGGTTTCCCTTTTCTTTGTTGAAGAGGGTCTGTGCAATCCTTCTGCCTACTCTGCCATCTTGCCCACTTTGTCTTCTTGAACTGCCCTTTATAATCCTCTTTTCACCTCTTTCTCTTTACATTTATCCCATTCACTTTAGCTACTCTAGGTTCAAGAGAAAGTTTTGGAGTCTCTTCTGGCATCTATTTTGGTATTTTCTTTTTTTTTTCTTGTCTATTAAATGATCTTTTGCTTTCTTAATTTATGATGTGCTTGGTGACATCCCACCACTTGTCTGGTGTTCAGTCATTAGTGTTCAATGCATCAAACCTATTCTTTAGATGGATTCTAAATTAAGGTAAGATATACTTAAGTTTGTACCTTGACTTTAATGTTTAAATTTTCTTCAGATTCAACTTGAACTTACATATGAGTAAGTGCAGGTCTATTTCACAGACAACCCCTGGTATTATTCTATCTGATGAGATTGAACTTGTCCATTGTATCTACCCATAGGTGTATTCAATTTATTTTTCCTTTTTATCCCATCTGGAAAGATCTACTTGTATAATAGTCTAAAAGTGGTAAAGTCTAAGTAAAATAGTTAATAGGAATATACCAATGTGGATTTTTATTGGTAGCATTTGTAAAATGCCAATGTAAAATGACAATATAAGTAGAAATTGAAACAGTGTCAAGAGTTTAAAGGAATCCTCTAAATTATCTTTACAACTGTGTGGTAAAAGGTCAATCTAAATTCAGTCCTCAAAATGTGGAGGTGGATAAAGTTCTCATGTTGCCACTTCTGTACATGGAATTCACAAGTCAAATGGACACTGTCCTTCAGAGTGATGAATAGGCAGATACAAGCTCAAATTTGGGGAGTATGCATGGTTCCCCAATATAATGACCTGAAAGCAACAAATTTTGATTTTTTTCCCACTCTTCTTTCAGGATACCAGTTGTAAACTTGGTGTCCACACAACACCTTTACATTTGACCTGCTGGCTCCCACTCCCTTTTTGGACTTGATAATCCACTGAGATAACTGAAAGGATTCATGGAGAATATACCATATTTGTGACTACTGATGTATGATAGCCAACAAGAGTACAAATGAAGAGACAGAAGGACAAGCTCTTGGAGAGTTTCCAACATGGAGGTTCCACATTCCAAGTGATGTGATACTTTCCTCACAGCAAACGTTCTCCTGAATAGAAAGATTTCTGAGTCTTAGTCCTCTGGGTTTTTAATGACTTTGCTATATGATAGGCTGATTCATGCCTCTTGAGGCTAGTTGATATTGGCCTTCCAAATGAGTCTTTTCTAGTCTGTTCAGTCCCTACTTGCCAGCACTAATTCTCATATGTGGCTTGAAAATCTCAGTTCAAGGGACTCCTTTATCTCTGAAAACAGAAACCAAAGCCATCTTGCTTGGGGTAAAGCAAGTCATTTACTCACAGCAACTTTTCTGAAAATCAGTTGTTTTTTTTTCCAAAATAAAATCTTTATTCAAAATTTTTGAAGAAATATATTCTCATTGAAAGAGAAAGTTTGTTGAGTCTCTAGAACTTAAATTCTATAATTTCTGTGTGTTTTCTGTATAAAATACTTAATTAATTTGCATATTTCTTTTTAAAGAAATTACAAATATCTGGTATACATTGTAAGTAGATATAGAGACTTTAATTAGATATTATCTGGGTAACAGATGATGGTATTTGCAAAGAAAGTGGTGATAAGTGGTTAAATTCTGGATGCATTTTGAAAGCAAAGTAATAAGATTTGTTGAAGTATTTGATAGGAGATAGGAGAGAAACTGCTGATTCAAGGGTATCTTCAGAGCTTTGAGCCTGAGAAACTTGAAGGATGACGTTACCACTCCCTGAAATAGGAGATTCTTTAAGAGAAACAAATTTCCAATAAGTAAGAGAGGATATTATGATTTATATTTGAATATATTAAGTTTGAGATAAATATTTCAGCAGTGTATTGGACATTTTAAATATGGATTTTAGAGGAGAATCTCAAGCTACAGATATATATTTGATAGCTATTAGCATATAGATGAGACCAAATGAGAACAAGGAAGTGAATATAGAAAAAAAAAAGAAGAGATCAAATGAGTGAGCCCTGGGGCCCTCCATTATCAATGTTGTTATTATTGTTATGTGCCATGGAGTTGGACCTGACTCATAGAGATGTCTCCTTGGGTTTCCAAGGTGGTATCACTATGGAAGTAGATTCCCCACCCTTCCTTCAGAGGAGTGGCTGATGGGTTTGAACTGCCAGGCTTCTGGTTAGCAGTTAAATGCCTTAGGCACTACGCTATGAGAGCTCCTTCATTATTGATAAGTAAAGTAAATGAAGGGCACCTGGAAATGATCAATGAGACATGAGAAAAAGCATCGGAGTATGTTGTCTTGAGAGAGTTTGCAGGCATGCCTAAGGAAGAGGAACTCAGGTAGGCCCAAAGGACTTCTAAGGACAAGAGATAGTGCTGACTCATCAAAGAGATAAAGGTGGCAAGCGTTTCCACAGTAGAATACCAAAGATGAAAGCTTCAGGAGGAGAAAACTCCAGAGATCTGCAAAGGGTCCCTACTTATGCTTTCAGTAAAAATCAGCACATGCATGTGAGAAAGCTAATAAAGGCTGAAGAAAAACAACAATTACATCTGAGAGTATTACAGGGGGTGATGCCTGGCATTCACATCAAGTGGAAAATAGATTTGCTTCTAACATTGAGACTGAAAAGATCTGCCTCAATAATGGTGAATAATTATTTTTAGACCAATGCTGCTCTAGATACCTAACAAAACTTGAAAACAAGACTTAAAAGAATAAAACTATTCCCAAGTTAATAAAATGCACCCTAATACTGAGTTCAAGAATATTTATAGAAATACAAAGTATCTTCCACCCAACAAGTTGAAATTCACAATATTTGACATCCAGTCAAAAATTGGAAGATATTAAAATCTGTAGGAAACCACCATTTATAATAAAGAGAAAAATCAATTGATTGAAACTGACACAGATGTTAGAATTAGCAGACAAGGATATCAAAAGTTATTATAATTGTATTCAGTATTTTTACCAGTTAAAGGATGGATTGAATAATTAAGTAGCACTATAGGCGACACTCATAAAACCCAAATTGAACTCTAGAGAAAACAAAATTACAATATGAAATGAAAATAATACATTTCAATGGATGTGATCAATAGACAATTAAACTATGCAGAAGAAGAAAAAAAATGTGTAAACTTAAAGAGATAGCAATAAAAACTGTTCAAAAGGAAATACAGAGAAGAAAACAGAATGAAAATAAAAAAAATAAACAATGAGCTGTGGGCCAACCTCAAGTGACCTGTATACGTATAATTTGAGTTCTTAACCAAGAAAAAAGTTTGGGTGGGACAGTGCCTAAGGCATTTAAGTGCTAACCAGAAAATTGGCAGTTCAACCCCCCAGTCACTCTGCAGAGGAAAATGGGGCAATCTACTTCCACAAAGATTTACACCTTGGAAACTCAGTGAGGGTCACTATGAGTGAGGATCCACTCAATGGCAGTGAGTTTGGCTTTTGTTTGAGTTTAAAGGAGAAGAAGGATAACAAAAAAATTATTTGTGGTAATAATGGCCACCATATTTCCCAATTTGAAGAAAACAATAAACCAACAGATACATGAAATTTAACAGACCATAATTTTAAAAAACAAAGTAAAAACATGAAGAAAACTATACTAAAGCACAGCATAAACAAATTGCTCAAAAACAATAGTAAAGAGAAAAATCTTAAATTCATCCAGAAGAAAGACTCATATAAACTGTCATAGCCCATAGCAGATCAAGGAAAAATGATGACTATAATGAGATCTCCTACATGGGATCCTGCAAAAGAAAAATGGCATTAGGTACACACTAAAAAAATTTGGATAAAGTTAGACTTGAACTAATCATGACAAATCAATACTGTTTCAATTATTGTAATACTTGTACCATACTAATATAATATAACAAATCTGTCCTAGAAGAAATGCAACCAGAATGTTCCTTGGAAGAAAGAACAGCCAGACTTCATTTCACACACATTGGTCATGTTGTCAGAAGAGACCATTCTCTGGAGAAGGATATCATGCTTGCTAAAATAGAGGGTCACTGGAAAAGGGGAAGACCCTCAACAAGATGGATTGACATAGTGGCTGCAATGATGTGCTCAGGTATAGCAAGGATTGGGAGGATTGTGCAAGACCAGACAGTGTTTTGTTTTGTTGTATATGGTAAGTTTGCTCTGAGTCAGAGTTGACTCAACGCCACCTAACAACAATTTAAGATGCTAATAATAGAGAAAATGGAGTGCAAAGTACATGGAAACTCTTTGTACTATCTTCACACTATGAATATAAAATAAAACTCTTCAAAAATACATAAACACATGTAAAACAATTGTACCCTAGAATAAACAAAATAACGGTAGATTTCTTGTCAAGAGCAATGGAAGTAAGAAGATAGCAGAAAACAACACCTTCAATGTATTGAAAGAAAAACTGTCAACATATAATTCCATCTAGACTCCTAAACACAGTGAAATATTTTTTTTCACAACACTGAATATAGATAGAGAACTATACTAAAGGCTGAAAGAATTAATCATCAGAGCATTTTTCCCCACTTTTTCTGGATTAAGTGAGTACTTTTTTCAATGATTGCATTTTATCTTAGTTGCTGACTTATTAGTTATCACTTTTTTTGGGGGGGGGAGTTATTTGGTTGTAGTTATAAAACATAATCAATTAATCCAAAGAAAGGCAGACAGATTGGAAACAGGAAAACCAGTGAACTGAACAAATAGAAAGCCATTAGAAGATAGTAGATTAAACCTGACTGCATTAATAATCACATTAAGTATAAATGGCCTAAACATCCTAATTATAGGACAAAGATTTTCCAAATGGATAAAGAAAATTAGATCCTACTATATGCTGTCCATTAAAATGCATTTTAAATATTAATATACACTAATATTAAAAGTATGGAGCTCTAGTGGGGCAGTGGTCAAAACATTTGGCTGCTAATCAAGAAGTCAGCAGTTTGAACCCACCAGCCACTTCATGTGAGAAAGATGAGGCTGTCTGTTTCCAAAAAGATTTGTAGCCTTAGAACTCTATGGGCCAGTTCTACTCTGTTCTATAGGGTCACTATGAGTTAGATTTGATTTTATGGTATTGGGAATGACTGATTGAATATGAAAAGTAAAAGTACCTAAAAAGATATGTCACGTTAATACTAATAAAACAAAATCTGGAGTGTCTACATTAATATCAGACAAAGCAGACTTCACAGTAAAGGATATTACCAGAGAAAAGAGGATAATATAATGATAAAGTGTTCAGCTCACCAAAAGGACATAAATGTTTATGCACCTAATAGCAGAGCTTTAAATTTTATGAAGCAAAACTAACAGAAAAAAAAGGAAAAATAGACAAGTAGATTCAGAGATTTCAATACTGATCTCAGTACTTAATGGAAGAACTTAACAAACATTTAATAAGGCTAATAGAAGAATTGGACATGAAAAATAGCACAGTGCCTAAGGCATCTGACTGCTAACCATAAGGTTGCTGGTTCAAACCCCATCAGCCATTCTGCAGAAGCAAGACTGGGCAATCTACTTTCATAAAGATTTACTGCCCTGGAAACTCATGTGGGTTTCTATCAGTTATAATTGACTCAATGGCAGTGGGTTTGGATATTTTTTGGTTTATTACCAATTTTGCACAGTTGACAACTCTGAAAAACTCACTCAACAAGAGCAAACACACATTTTTATCAAATCCATACTTAACATTTCCCAAGATAGACAATATTCTAAAGTATAAACCAAGTTTCAATTTAAATGATTTAATTCGTACAGAGAATGTTTCGTAACCACAATGCAGCTAAAAGACTAAAAGACTATACCACCACTTGTCTGTCCGTTTGTTGTACTGTGGTGGCTTGCATGTTTCTGTGAGGCTGGTGATGACTGTTGTTGTTATTGTTAGGTGCTGTCAAGTCTTCTCCGACTCATAGTGACCTTATACACAGCAGAACAAAACACTGCCCAGTCCTGCACCAGCTCCATGATTCTTGCTATACTTGAGCCCATCGCCACTGCCACAGTGTCAATCCATCTCATTGAGGGCCTTCCCCTCTTTCATTGACCCTCTACCTTACTAAGCATGGCATCCTTCTCCAGGGAATGGTCCCTCCTGACAACATGACCAAAGCATGTGAGGCAAAGTCTGGCCATTCTTAACCTCCAAGGAGCATTCTGGCTGCACTTCCTCCAGGACAGACCTGTTAGTTCTTTCAGCAGTCCGCGATACTTTGAGTATACTTCGCCAACACTAGTATTTCAAATACAAGGAGGGTCACCCATGGTGGACAGGTTCCAGTGGCGCTTCCAGACTAAGACAGACTTGGAAGAAGAAAAGGACCATCGACTTCTCAAATAATTGGCCAGTGAAAACTTTATGAATAGCAGTGAAGCACTGTCTAATATATTACTGGAAAACTTTATGAAGAGCCCTGAAACTTTGCCCAATATAATGCCGGAAGATGATCCTCTCAGATCAGAAGGCACTCAAAATACAACTGGAGAAGAGCTGCTTCCTCAAAGTAGAGTCACGCTTAATGACATGGACACAGTAAAGCTTTTGGGACCTCCATTTTCTGATGTGGTAGGACTCAAAATGAGAGGACACAGCTGCAAATATCCATTAATAATCAAAACATGGAATGTATGAAGTATAAATCTAGGAAAATTGAAAGTTGTCAAAAATGAATTGGAATGCATAAATATTGATATCCTAGGTGTTAGTGAGCTGAAATGGACTGATTTTAGCCATTTTGAATCAGACAATCATATAATCTGTTATGCTGACTGAGTATGACAACTTGAAGAGGAATGGTGTAGCATTTATCATTACAAAGCATGTTTCAAGATCTACCCTGAAGTCCAGAGTTGTCAGTGATATGCTAATATTCGTACGCCTCCAAGGAAGACCAGTAAATACTACTATTATTCAAATTTACTCACCAACCACCAGAGCTAAAGATGAGGAAACTGAAGATTTTTACCAAAGTTTGCAGTCTGAAATTGACTAACCACGCCATCAAGATATGTTGGTTATTACTGGTGATTGGAATGCAAAAGTTGGAAACAAAGAACAATCACTAGTAGTTGGTCTGCAATTTTATTCTTTTATAATGTCATTGATTTTTTTTTTTTTTTTTGGTGCCGAAACCCAGGAATGAATGTCATTGGTTTTTGAACCAGGAAAATGTTAACCTATTAGAACACATTGAAGAAAATTCCTTTATCTTGTATTTTCTAGAAGAATTTTTTTAAAATTGGTATTATTTTCCTTAATTTTTGGTGGAATTCATCCTGAACATCAGTTAGGTCTGTTTTCTTCCCTTCTTTTATTTATTTATTTATTTAATACAACTGAAAATTTATTTTTTAAATAGATAGGGCTCTATCTACGTTATCTATTTCTTGTTGCATGAGTTTTGTTAGTTTGTTTTTTAAATACTTAGCCTTCTTCAAATTAGTGAATTTATTAGCATAACATCATTCATAATATAAATTATTATTATCATTTTAATAATGCAACATATAATTTACTATTATCATTCTAATAACTGTTATATATGGAGTAATGATTTCTCATTTCTGATATTGCCAATTTATGCTTTCTCTCTTTTTTTTTTCCCTGACCAATTTGTCTAGAGTTTCATCAATTTATTAATCTTCTCTAAGAACTATTGTTTGGTTTCATTGATATATATTTTTTTCTATTTTTCTGTTCTCTAATTCAATGGTTTCCAATCTGGTTTCTATTATTTACATTTTTCTACCAACTTTGGGTTACATGCTAACATTCTTTTTTGATTTTTTTTTAAAGTGGAAAATACTTTTTTTTTTTTTCTTTTGTTCTAATATAGTCATTTGTTGTTGTTTTTGTTGTTAGGTGCTGTCGAGTCACCTCTGACCCATAGCTACCCTATGTACAACAGAACAGAACACTGCCTGGTCCTGTGTTATCCTCCCCATCCTTGCTCTACTTGTGGCCATCATTGCAACCACTGTGTCAGTCCATCACACTGAGGGTCTTCCCCTTCTTTGCTGACTCTCTAATTCACCAAGCATGAGATCCTTCATCAAGGAGTGGTCTCTTCTGACAACATGACCAAAGTAGATAAAATGAAGTCTGGCTATTCTTACTTCCAAGAGTATACTGGCTGCACTTCTGTCAGGACAAATTTGTTCATACTTCTGGCACTCTATAATACTTTCAATATTCTTTGCCAACACCACAATTGAAAGGAATCAACTCCTCTTCAGCCTTCCTTATTCATTGTTCAACTTGCAAATGCATATGAGGCTATTGAAAATACCCTGCCATGACTTAGGTGCACCATAGTCTTCAAAGTGACATTTTTACTTCTTACTACGTTAAAGAGTTCTTTTGCAGAAGATTTACTCAGTGCAATGTGATGTCTGATTTCTTGACTGCTACTTCCATGGGTGTTGATTGTGGATCCAAGTAAAATGAAATCCTTGATAATTTTGGCATTTTCTCTGTTTATTGTGATGTTGCTTATAGGTCCAATTGTGAGAATTTTTGTTTTCTTTATGTCGAGATATAACCCATACTGAAGACTAGTGTTTTATCTTCATCAGTACGTATTTCAAATCACCTTCATGTTCAGCAAGCAAAGTTGTGTCATCTGTATATGACAAGTTGTTAATTGTTCTTCTTCAAATCTTGATGCTGCATTCTTCTTCATATATTCCAGCTTCTCAGATTATTTGCTGAGCATACCGATTGTATTCAGGTGTATAGTGTAGTGAAAGGATACAATCCTTATGTACACCCTTCCTGATTTTAAATCATGCAGTATCCCCTTGTTCTTTTCAAATGACTGACTCTTAGTCTATGTGCAGCTTCATCAGGAGAATAATTATGTGTTTTGGAATTCCCATTCTTCACAATGCTATCCATAATTTGTTATGATCCACACAGTCAGATGCCTTTGCATAGTCAGTAAAACATAGGTAAACATCTCTCTGGTATTCTTTGCTTTCTCCAAGATCCATCTGATATCAGCAATGACATCCCTCCTTGTCAATATACTGCTACAACTGTTTTATAATTATCTTCAGCAAGATTTCACTTATGTGTGGTATTAATGATCTTATTCAATAATCTCAACCTTTGTCAGATAATCTTTCTTTGGAATGGTCACAAATATCAATCTCTTCCAGTCAGTTGATGGCTGACTTCCAATTTCTTTTCCATAAACAATTATATGCCTCCAGTGCTGCATTCACTTGTTGAGACATCTCAGTGGGTATTCTGTCAATTCCTCGTGCCTTTTTTTCTCCAATTCCTTCCGTTCAACTTGGACTTCTTTCTTCTATGCCATTAGTTCTTGATCTTATGCAACCTCTTGAAATAGGTAACCATCAACCAATTTTTTGGACATAGTGACTCTGTGTATTCCTTCCATCTTCTTTTGATGCTACCTGAATCATTAAATATATTTCCCATAGAATTCTTCAGTATAGTAAGTACAATCTTAAAACTTTCCCTCAGTTTTGTCAGCTTGAGAAATTCCCAGCATGTTTTCCCCTTTTGGGTTTCTAATTCCAGGTCTTTGCAAATTTCGTTTTACTATTTTACTTTGTTTTCTGGAGCTGTCCTTTGAAATCTTGTTTGATTCTTTTATTTCAGCATTTCTTCTATTCACTTTAGTTACTCTATGTTCTAGAGCAAGTTTCAGAGTCTGTTCTGACATCCATTTTAGTATTTTCTTCCTTTCCTTTCTTTTTGATGACTGTTTGCTTTCTTCATGTATGATCTTCTTGATGTCATCCCACCACTTGTCTGGTCTTCAGTCACTGGTGTTCAATGCATCAAATCTATTCTTCAGATGGTCTCTAAATTCAGGTGAAATACAAGCTAGGCCATATTTTGGCTTTTGTGGACTTATTTTAATTTTCTTTAGCTTCAATCTTAGCTTGCATGTGAGCAAGTTGAATGGTCTATTCCATAGTCAGCTCCCGGCCTTGTTTTGGGTGATAATATTGAGCTTCCTATCACTTCTTTCCATAGATTTAGTCGATCTGATTTCTGTGTATTCCATCTGTTGAAGTCCATGTGTATAGCCTCTGTTTATGTTGTTGAAAAAAGATATTTTCAATGACTAAGTCATTGGTCTTGCAAAATTATATCATGGAATCTCTGGCATTGTTTCTATCACCAGGGCCATATTTTCCAACTACTGATGATTCTTCTTGGTTTCTTACTTTCACGTTCCATCATCAATAATCATTAATGCTTCTTGCTTGCATGTTTGGTCAATTATAGACTGCAAAAGTTGGTTAAAATCTTCAATTTCATCTTTGGCTCTAGTGGTTGGTGCACAAATTTGAATCATAGTAGATTAACTGATCTTCCTTGTAGACATATGGATAATATCCTATCACTGACAACACTGTATTTCAAGATAGATCTTGAAATATTCTTTTTGACAATGAACACAACACCATTCCTCTTCAATTTGTCATTCCAAGAATAGTAGATCATATGATTTTCTGAATCAAAATGGCCAATACCAGTCCATCTTAACTCATTAATACTTAAGATATTGATCTTTATTCATTCCATTTCATTTCTGACAAGTTCCAGTTTTTCTATATTCATACATTTTACATTCCATATTCTGATTATTAATGGATGTGTGCAACTGTTTCTTCCTATTTTGAGTCATGACCCATCAACAAATAAAGGTCCCAAAAGCTTTACTCCATCCACGTCATTAAGGTTGACCCCACTTTGAGGAGGCAGGTCTTTCTCAATCTATTTTGAGTGTCTTGCAACCTGAGGGACTCATCTTTTTTTACTATATTAGACAACGCTTCGTGGGTATTCATAAAGTTTTCCAGTAATATATCAGAAAATGTTTCAATGCCATTCATAAGGTTTTCAGTGACCAGTTTTTTTCATAAGCAGATGATCCCACCCTTCTTCTGAGTCTGTCTTAGTCTGGAACTCTGCTGTAATTTGTTCACCATGTGTGACCCTGCTGGTATTTGAAATACCAAGGAATAGCCTGCAGCCTCACAGCAACATGCAACCCACCATAGTATGACAAACTGACAGATGAGTGGTGTCATGGCATATACATATGCCAAAATTTATCAAATTATAGACTTTCGATATGTGCAATTTATTGTTTCTCAATTATGGTGCTGTTGTTAGGTGCCGTCGAGTCGTTTCCGACTCATAGCGACCCCATGCACAGCAGAATGAAACACTGCCTGATCCCGCAACAGCCCCACAATTCCTGCTATACTTGAGCCCATCATCGCAGCCACCATGTCAATCCACCTCTTTGAAGGCCTCCCCTTCTTTCGTCGACCCTCCACCCTACCAAGAATGACATCCTTCTCCAGGGAATGCTCCCTTCTGACAACATGACCAAAATAGGTGAGACAAAGTCTGGGTATTCTCACTTCCAAGGAGGATTTTGGGTGTACTTTCTTTAGGACAGGTCTGTTAATTCTTTTAGCAGTCCATGGTACTTTCAGCATTCTTCACCAGCACCACAACTCAAAAGCATCAACTCTTCTTTGGTCTTCCTTATTCATTGTTCAGCTCTCACATGCATACGAGGCAATTGGAAATATCATGGCTTGTGTCAGGCGTACCTTAGTCCTCAAGGAGACATCCTTGCTTGTCAGCACTTGAAACAGTTCCTTCGCGGTTGACTTTCCCAATGCTACACATTGTCTAATGTCCTGACTGCTGCTTCCACTGGCATTGATTGTAGAACCAAGCAACGTGATTTCTTTGACAACCTCAATCTTCTCTCCATTTATTGTGATGCTGCTCATTGGTCCAGTTTGTACATATACACACAATTTCTCAATTGTTTCTCAATTATACTTCAATAAAACCCACTGCCATTGAGTAGATTCTGACGCATATCAACCCTATAAGACAGAGTAGAATTACCCCATAGGATTCCCAAGGCTGTAAGTCTTTACAGAAGTAAAGTGCCTCATCTTTCTCCCATAGAGATGCTGGTGGGTGCGAACTCCAACATTTGGTTAGCAGCCAAATGCCTCAATCACTGCACCAGCAGAGTTCCTTATATCTTAGTAAAGCTGCTATAAAACAGTGCCTGATACCTGGTAGTTACTCAGTAAATAATAGCTGTATGAATGAATTCATGCATAGTGAATTAATTATGCATGAGTCAGCAGTATATAAGAAGTAAAAATATGTGAAAAATAACAAGATTATATAACAGTTGATTCTTCACAACTCATCAAATGTTCCTCTCCTTCAGAAAATCTGATAAAATATATCTAAATAAGTGGAAAGCACAAAAGATGTTTTATTTCTTTATAATAGTAGGAACACTAACTCTCAAACATAGCAGAATTCTGCAATGACAAAAGAAAATGAAAAATCTCTTTCCTGTTTTTTTAGTGTAATAAAAAATATTTTAATTCTGAGCCAGTTAGTATCTTATATATCTTTATGTATATATAAATGTATAATTTAACATATTTATATATACATATATAGTTAGAAATAAACTTATGGCCATTGAGTCAATTCCAACTTATAGTAACCTCCTTTGGGAGCTCTGGTAGTGTAGTGCCTAAGGCACTTGACTGCTGACCAGAAGGCTGGCTGTTCAAACCTACCAGCCACTCCTGGGAAGGAAGATGGGGCAATCTACTTCCATAGTGATACTGCCTCGGAAACCCAAGGAGGGGTCATTACAAGTCGGGTCCAACTCAAGGGAACATACCAACAACTACAACAGTGACCTCCTTTGGATTTCCAAGGCTGTAAATCTTTTGTAAATCTTTACGAAGTAGATTGCCCAGTCTTACTTTCCTGGAGTGGCTGGTGGGTTTGAACTGCCAGTCTTAGCAGCCAAATGCCTTAGGGACCAGAGCTCCTTTATATATTTATAAATATATACACATATATATATGTATGTGTGTATATATATGTGTAACAGCTCTGGTAGAGTAGTGCTTAAAGCATTTGACTGCTAACCAGAAGGTTGGCTATTCAAACCCACCAGCCACTCCTTGGAAAGAAGGTTGGGTAATCTACTTCCGTAGTGACACAGCCTTGGAAATCCAAGGAGGAGTCGTTACCTACAAGTTGGGTCCAACTCCATGGCACATAACAACAATGTATGTGTGTATATATATATATATATATAGGAGCTCTGGTAGCATAGTGCCTAAGGCACTTGACTGCTCACCAGAAGGCTGGCGGTTCAAACCCACCAGCCACTCCTCG
>NW_006922559.1:169814-175192 GCF_000298275.1 Orycteropus afer afer
ATATATATATATATATATATATATATATATTATGCACACTAATTTTCCCTTAATAAATATATCCATATCCTATTAAAGAAAATCTACTACTTGCCAACTATTTTGCATAAAGCAAAGTTCCCTGTTTCTGAAAATCTACAAAACAACAGCTAGAGAGGATCATTTTTTTAAAGAGATTATTCACATTATGAGAAAGTTCACAAAGGAATTATTGAAATATCAGAGTTTTCTAGTGCATTCAACTGTTAGTTATCAGATCATTAACTACTTTGTAGGATGTGGTTTGCTGGAGAGAACATGAAGTTAATACTGCAGAATATGAAACTACTTGAATAGACTCCACACCAGTAATAAGAGTTTAAGATCTCAGACTAGATAAGTTAATAGGAAGAAAAAAAAAAAAAAAAACCCTCATATTTAACAAAAATCATTTTGTAAAACAGTTTCATATAATATCTATGTTATTGTTGTTGTTACGTGCCATCGAGTCGGACCAACTCATAGCGACCCCTCCTTGGGTTTCCAAGGCAGTATCACTACAGAAGTAGATTGCCCCATTTTCCTTTTGAGGAGTGTCCGGTGGGTTTGAACCGCCAGCCTTTCGGTTAGCAGTCAAGTGCCTTAGCCACTATGCTAAGAGGGCTCCCTATAATATCTATAGTAGGATATAATGTGGTGGAAGCACATGTGTAGGAAATACTTTGAACCAAAGTAAGCTGACGAAAATTTGGCAAATTGAATACATATCCTATTTTGTTGAACACATTAGGATAAAACACACTAGAGCTTCACATATGAGAGGAAAAAAAGACATGTAGAAGGACATTTGTGGTCACCATCTCAAACTTAACATAGAGTTTTTCTAGACCTCCTTAGACCACTTTAGGATTCCTGGTGGCCTAGTGCCTAAGGCATTGGACTGCTATACCACCTCAGACACCCAAGGAGGGGTTGATATGAATTGGATCTGACTCCATGGCAGTGGATGCTTTGCGGTTTTTTTTTTTTTTTTCCAGACCATTTTGCTATGGCAATTGTGTCTTGGTGGAATAAAAGGAAACTAGAATTGATGAGCAAAGGACGTTTCTTCCATCCCCATTCGCTACTATGGCCCAAGCTAAGTGATCTGTGAAACTATGCTTGGTATGGATCTGTGACCTCAATAATCTATAAAACTACATAGAAACTGTCATCAGCATGCAAGTCAGAGAATCTTACTGGCACCAGCCTTTTATGTCCTGTGTTGAAAAAGTGAGGTATGACCGTGTAGTCAACATTTCAGCTACAAAGACCCCACCATGTATTACTAAGACCAGCTAGAGAAAATTTCATTTGTGTTCTTAAAGAAATCTGTTCACAAATTACAGGTTAAAAGCAATCAAGCTAATAATTAAACAGACAAAGAAATACCTCTTCTCTTAACCTGCTTTCCCTTTAGTGGAAACCATTGAGTCCTGCTGCCATTTTCACTGGCTACTCTCAGTCCCAAGGAGCCCTGGTGGCATAGTGGTCAAAGCATTATATTGCTAACCAAAAGGTCAGTGGTTCAAAGTCATCAGCTTCTCTGTGGGAGAAAGATGAAGCAGTCTGCCTCTGTAAAGTTTGATAGCTTTGGAAACCCTATAGGGAAATTCTACTCTGTTCTATAAGGTTGCTATGAGTCAGAGGCAACTTGATGGCAATGGGCATATGGGACTCATTCCCACAGTACAGTGTATACTACTGACTTTCACCAGATACTGTCATATGCCAAAGACTACTGACTTACAGTATTAGGCACCACTGTCTTTTCTGTTCATAGTGACACTATATCTTTTCTGTTCATAGTGACACTATATAATTATAAACTAGATGTTATTTACTGATTTTTTCCTGTGTGTCAAACACACTATTAAGGTTTTCAATAGCTATTTGCTCATTATCCTTCCAAGTTTAATAATGAAAACAGTGAAAGACCAAAATATTAAGTAAAGTTTTCTAAGGCTATCCAGCTATGAAAGGGTAGAAGTGGACTTTGTACCTTGACAGTCTGATTCCAGAGGCTTTGGTCTTCAAACTGTATACTAAACTCTAGTGAAACTAATCTCTCAACTTGTACTTATTGTCCTTTCTCTTCATTTAATGCAGATTTAAATTAATGGAAGGTGTGTTTGTGTGTGTGTGTGTGTTCTTTCTGCATGGGAATGTTTATGATACACGTGTTTATGTATTATATGGTGGTTATTAGGCATATCTCTCTGTTTAAGTATGTGTTGCATGTATGAGTTCATGTTGTGGTATATATCTGTTTTATGTGTATATAAGTGGAAATCTGTTTTGTTTGTGTATGCCTATACATTCTGTGGTAAAACAAGTAAATTTACTCTGACAAGTATGTTTTTACTTCTGAATCCAGCTTATCATATCCTGATCAATTTTTCATTAACATATTCTTATTCAGTTCTGAGTGAAGTAAAAATTACTTTAAATGAGATATTTTTTTCAGACTTTAGAATTATACTAAATTATTTTTATTATACTGTTTCTTAAACATTTATATGTTTCAAGCTCTTATACAATACACAGTAAAATAAATTTATGAATTAAATACAAATATCTAAAATTAACAGTATTAATGTACTGTGATGGATAATGTTATTTTGCTGAAACTAATTTCCAATTGTGTGACCGTGGGATTAATTTGCCATGGCACCATTTTATCCTGTTTTTGATGCAACATGCCTGAAAAATTCTCCGCCACTTTCTAATTACAATATCATGAAATCATCATGATCATTTGATGAGGCTTCAGGTAGCTTGACTTTCACTTTGTATTAATACAAATTTCATGTACTAAATAATTTTCTTTTATTTTTCTTCTCAATAACACATGCTATTTAAAATAGCATTATATGAAAACTAATATTGGCCTTGAAAATTCTTATAATGATTAATATTAAATTTGTGTCCAAAAAAAAAAAAACCCAAACTCACTGCCATCAAGTCAAATTGACGTATAGCAACCCCTTCTTGGGTTTCTGAGGCAGTGTCTCTATGGAAATAGATTGCCAGTCTTCCTTCTGAGAAGTGGCTAGTGGGTTTGAACCACCAGCCTTTTGGTTAGCAGTCATATGCCTCAGGCACTATGCCACCAGAGCTCCCTCTTGCAATATATTGTAGGGTCACTCTGAGATGAAATACACTTTATAGAACACAATAACAACAATAACATTATCTCAGTGATATATAAAATGTTTCTAAATGCCATAACTCTTGAAACCTTGCTTGAGAAACATCTGCCATAGTGTTCTGGGCACCCAGATGCTCTGTGCCATCACATACATGTAGAGCTCTGACTGACAATTCTGCAATTTCATAGACATATTCAGATCCGTCAGAATCTCAGGAAGGATCACCAGTTGGTTTTAAGTTGTCCGCCGTGACAACCACCAATCTAATGCAGCCTAAATAATTCCCTCTCTGCAGAGATTTAACCTCTGTAAGAAATCAAGTACTTGGTCCACAGAGACAGTCTCTGTGTCCAGGAAGAATTTGCTAGACGAGATGACTTTTGAGCTAAATTCTGAAAGACAAATAGGAAGACGTTAGACAAATCACAATTTTTTTTTTTTTTTTTTAAGGAAGATTTAGAAGAAGGGAGATTTTCAGCAGCAGATACAGTGTGTGTGTGACAAGGGAATGGAAGGTAGTTGAATGTATCTGGATCAGCATGTGAAAGGGAAGTGGGGAATGCTAAACAGGGGCCGTGTCATGAGCTGCCTTGTGCACCAGGCTAAAGTGTTTGGACTTCTGCCCCGAAGGACACGGGAAGCCTGTGCTGCGTATCAAACAGATCAGGGAGAATTTAATGACCTTTTGAAAGTTCAGTGTGGAAAAGCTATAAAAGATAGATGGGGAAGTATGACTAGGATTAGAAAGTCTAGTTAGTAGTATGAAACAGAAATGCAATGGTGGTCTCAACTAAGGAAATGGTAATGCAAGGACAAACAGATCAAACAACCTTGCTTGTAGAAAATGAAGGTGACTTGAAGCACTCACTGATGAAGGTCAAAGACAATAGCCTCAATGTGGCTTAGCCTGAAACATAAAGAACACAAAGATGCTCACAACTAACTCAGTAAACATCATGAAAAATGGCAAAGAAATTGAAGTTGTTAAGAATTTCATTTTATTTCAATCAACAATCAATATCCATGGATGCAGCATTCTAGAAATTAGGTGATGTATTACATTGGGGATATCTTATGTCACTCTGAGGACTAAGGTGCTCCTAAATGAAGCCATGGTATTTTCATCCACCTCATATGCATGTGAAACCTGGATAATGAAAAACGAAGACTGAAGAAGCATTGAATCGTGATGTTGGTGGAGAATACTGAATATACCATGGACTGTCAGGAGATGAACAAATCCCTTTTGGAGGAAGTACAACCAGAACACCCCTAAGAAGCAAGGATCTTGAGGTAAGATGGCAAAATACGCAGACAAACTACAAAGACCCTCTTCAACAAAGAAAAGGGGACCAAATGAACACAGATATAGAAGATAATCCTGGAGCCCTGAGCTTTGAAAGGTAGGATACAGAAGTGGACCAAACTCCAAGAAGTAGAAGAACCTGCGTGAAAACACCAAAAACCGAGACATATGGAGTTGCAGTCTGTCAGCAATCTTGACAGCACGGACAGCTTGAATATTGCCAAGTGGTGTAAGGATCTAAGAATTAAAGTAAAAATTGGCCCTGCTAGCCGGGGGCTGCACGGATGACTGCACTGGTGACTGGCGAATAAAAGGGGAAGCAGCAAAGAGGGAGATGGGCTGAGCTGTGGACTTTTGCCTGGCCAGAGTGTGTAGCCATTCTGAACATTTATAAGCAGTTCAACCATTCTGGATATTTAAAGTGACACTGTTCTCTCTGATTCCAGAGACCTAAGAATAGGCTCCATTTGCTAGGAACCACATGGACATTAAGGACATGAATGACTGGAAAGGTGCAGTATAACCCTTGTTACTCTAATAGCCCACACCCTCTTGGTGAGCAGAGGTGTGGCCATCCATCACTCCCACCTACCTTCTGGGCCAGTAGAAATTCCATCCTAGTCTGTGTGTTCTGAAGGAGCTTGGGGACCCTGCTTTATCCTGCCCCCATTTTTTTTCCTTTTTTTAAAGTTTGTTTGTTTTTGTCTGTTTTAAAATTATTATCATTATTTTAATTTATTTATTTAGTCATTTTCATTGTTATTTTTTACTCTTCCCCTCTCAGGTTCTAGTTTTCAGCTTTTTCTCTCTTCCCTACTCCTGATTCCCATTTTTCTCTTGTGGTTAGCACCATTCCTCTTTTGTTTGTTTGTTTTTTTCATTTGTCCTTTTTTTTTTTTTTT
>NW_006922559.1:177271-187640 GCF_000298275.1 Orycteropus afer afer
CTTCTTGCTTGCATGGTTTCTGCTGAGAAATCAGAGCTTATTCTTACTGGCTGTCCTTTGTAGGTAACTTTTTGTTTTCCCCATGCTGCTTTCAGGATTCTGTCTTTGTCTTTGGTTTTGATGAGTTTGATGATGATGTGTTTTGGAGATTTTCTTTTGGGGTCTATCCTGTTTGAGGTTCGTTGGAGTTTCTGAATGCATATAGTCTCATCTTTCATCATTTCAGGGAAGTTCTTCTCCAGCAAGTCTTGGACAATTATCTCAGTGGTTTTGTTTTTTTCTTCCTGTTCTGGAATTCCAATGACAAGTAAGTTATTCTTTTTGATGGTATCCCACATGAACCTTAAGCTTTCTTCATTTTGTTTTGATTTTATTATTTTTTTTTTTCTGATTGATCCCTTTCCAAAGAAGTACTCAGGCATTTGTCTTCAATCTCATTAATTCTACTCCTTTGCTCTTCCAATGTGTTATCTATTTCTAATAATTTAGTATTAATCTTCTGGATTTCTATCTGTAGATTTAGAATATTTTCTAATTTTTCATTTAATTTGTCATTTTATTCTTGTATTTTCTTTCAAAATCCTTCTAAGGTTTTTTTTTTGTGTGTGTGTGTGTGTGTTTTCTTTGGTCTGTCTCTCAATCCGTTGAAGATACCTAAAGGTAATTCTTTTGAATTCCTTATCAGAGAGTTTCAATGCTGCTTCTTCCTCAGGGATGCATTCTGGTTCTCTGTCCTGCTCCCTTGTTTCTACCACTTTATCCTGCATCTTTGTGTGAACTGTGATGGTCTGTTTTCCCTGAAGCATTGTGGCATTGTTGTGTTTAGATCTCTGTTAACTGTTTGTGAAGAGCAGACAAGGGTGATTGCGGCTCTTCTTAGTGTTTTTTTTTTTTTTTTTTTTATCATTGGCCCATTGGTGGAGAAGGAGGTAGTGGCTCTCACTCAGTAAGTGTAGGAGGTGTAGGTGTAGTTGTGTCTTATGGGGACTGTTGTTGTCTCCCACTCATTTAGACACAAATTATAATTGAATAACCTTCAAAGAACTAAAAGCACATGGACAAAAAACATGCCATGTAATCACACAGGAACAGTAACCAAAAAAAGAAAAAAAAGGTAAAAGAAGAAGAAAAAAGTAAACCTGCAATATCTGGGGATAGGGCATTAAGACAAAAAAAAGTAGAAAAGAATAATGAAGGAAAAAATGGGAAAATTTCAAAAAGAAAATTAAGGAACAGGGTTAACCATGAGAAAAAAAAAGGGGGGGGTGGAACTTAAATTAAAGAAAAAAAAAATTCAACCAGGGACAGGGAAAAGAAAAAATGCTGAAAACTAGGACCTGGGAGAGGAAGATCAAGAATAATAGTAAAAAGGACAAAAATATGAATAATAATAGTTGTTTTAAAACAGACAAATACAAGCAGACTAATCACCAGAAAAAGAAAGTGAAAATAAAAAATAAAAATAAAAAAAAAGAGAGAGAAAAAAAAATGGTGGAGGACAGGGCAGGGCACCCAGGCTCCATCTGAGCACACAGACTGTGATGGAGTTCCTGTGGGCCCAGAAGATAGGTGGGAGTGGGGGATGGCCACACCTCCATTCACCAAGCGGGTGTGAAGTATAGGAGAAACAAGAGGAATGTCGTACCTTTTCAGTCTTGCAGGTCCGGAGGGTTCTTGGGGTTATTGGAAAGCAAAACGTGTTCTTAAGCCCCAGGAATCTGCAAGAGCACTGTGTCTTTAAATATCCAAAATAGTCAAGCCACTTTTTAACATTCAAAACGGTGGCACCCTCTGGACCAGCAAAAGTTCACAGCTCAGCCCACCTTTCTCTTCACCTTCTCTGTTTATTCCCTAGCCACTGGAGCAGTCCTCTGTGCAGTCCCTGGATAGCAGGGCTGAGTTTTAGGTTAATTCTTAAGTCCTATCCGCACTCGGGAATCTCCAAGCTGTCTGTGCCATCAGGATCACCCATGATCACTCTTATACCCCAGCTCCGTCTGTCTCCTTTTTTGGTATTTTCACGCAAATTCTTCTGCTAGTTGGGGTTTAGTCCACATCTCTATCCTTGCCTTCAAGGCTGAGGGGTCCAGGATTATCTTCTGTGTCTGTGTTAGTGGTTTCCCTTTTCTTTGTTGAAGAGGGTCTGTGAAATCTTTCTGCATAGTCCACCATCTTGCCAGAACTCATGCAGTGTATTTTTTGTTTGCTTGTTTTTATTTTTTGGATTTTTTTTGATCATTGCTTTTGTCTGATTGGGAGACAGCAACCATGCCCAAATGACACAACCACACTCACACCTCCTATAGCTCACTTACTGAGTGAGAGCCACCATTTCCTTCTTCAGCAACTGGACAACAATAAAAGACCACCAAGAAGAACCTGAATCACCCTTAAATGCCCTCCACAAACAGTTAACAGAGATCTGAATACAAAAACATCAATTTCTTGGAGACAACAGATCATCATAGTCCACACAAAGATAAGTGTTAGAAAGAAGGGACCAAGACACAGACCCAGAACACATCCCTGAGGAAGAAGAAGCATATAAACTCCCTGATATGGAATTCAAAAGAATTATACTTAGGTATCTTGAAAAGGCTGAGAGACAGATCAAGGAAAACACTGACAAAATTAAGGAAAATACAGACAAAACCCTAGAACAATTAAATAAAATACAAGAACAAAATGACAAAACAAATGAAAAATTAGAAATGATACAAAATCTGCAGGTTGAAATCCAGAAAATTAATACTAAATTTTCAGAAATAGATAACACATTGGAAGGGCAAAGGAGAAAAATGAAACCAATGGAAGACAGAATTATTGAGATTGAAGACAAATAACTGAATATTTCTTTGGAAAGGGATCAATCAGAAAAAAATCAAAACAAAATGAAGAAAGCCTAAGTTTCATGTGAGATACCATCAAAAGGAATAACCTAGGTGTAATCTGAATTCCAGAACAGGAAGAGGAAAGGAAAATTGTCCAAGATTTGTTGGAAGAGAACTTTCTTAATATGATGAAAGATGAGAATATATTGATTCAAGAAGGCCAACGAACCCCAAACAAGATAGACCCTAAGAGAAAATCACCAAGACATATCATCATCAGACTCACCAAACCCAAAGAAAGAATCCTTAAAGCAGCACAAGAAAAACAAAAAAGTTACCTACAAAGGACAACCAATAAAAATAAATTCTGATTTCTCAGCAGAAACTGTGTAAGCAAGAAATCACTGGGACGATACTTATAACACCCTGAAAGAGAAAAGTTTCCAACCAAGAATTATATACTGGCAAAATTTTTCCTCAAATATAGTGGTGAAATTAAGATATTTCCAGATAAACAGAAATTAAGGGAATTTGTTAAAGCCAGACCAACCTTACAAGAAATACTAAAGGGAATCCTTTGAACAGAGAACCAATAATAACAAACAACAACCAACCACTAATACACAATATGACTTAACCCATAAACCAACACAGCTATGGAAGTATCCATAAGTAAAATTAACTCACAAGATTATAAACAGGGAATCAGAGACATCAATTGGCAAATGAGAACAACCACAAACCAAAAACAGGAAAAAAATAGTGTAGTTACAGAACTTCTAAATGGGGAGGAAGTCAAGAGAATTGCAAGAAAGGATGGACTGTTCTAAAACTGGAGAGAAAATTATAAATCACAGGGTAACCTCAAAGAAAAATGATAAACCTTCACATCAAAATAAAAAGGAGGAGAAGCACAAGTATTTAGCAAATACTAAAACAGTAGCAACAAAGGAAAAGGTAATACCATTCATAAAAATAATGAGCTCAGCACAGAAAATTATATGGAACAAAGAAACCAGCAACACCATGAAAAAAGACATAACAAAATGTTAGCAACCAATTCATACTTGTCGATAATTACACTGAATGCCAATGGATTAACTGCACCACTCAAGAGACAAAGAGTCACAGACTGGATAAGAAAACATAAACCACAATATGCTGTCTACAGGAGACACCCCTTAGAGCAAAGACAAAAACAGACTAAAAATCAAAGGTTGGAAAAAGATATATCAAGCAAATGGCAACCAAAAAAGAGCAGGAGTGGCAATATTAATTTTTGATAATATTGACTTTAAGACAAAAACCACCATAAGAGACAAGGAAAGACATTATATAATGATTAAAGGATCAATTGAACAAGAAGACTAAACCATAATAAATATTTATGGACCCAATGAAAGAGCCCCAAAATACATAAATCATACTTTAACAGAATTGAAAAGGAATAGTAGAAGTCTTTAATACACCAGTTTCAGTGAAAGATAGAACTGGAAAGAAACTCAACAAAGATGCAGAAGAAAACAATACAATCCACTAACTTGACCCTATAGACATCTACAGAGAAGTTCACCTAAGAACAGCACAATATGCATTCTTTTCCAGTGCACATGGAACATTTTCCAAGATAGACCATATGTTAGACCATAAAGCAATCCTTAATAAATTTAATGACATTGAAATGCTGCAAAGCATCTTCTCAGATCATAATGCTATCAAATTAAAAATCAAAAATAGGAAGATCAATGGAAAAGAGCAAACACATGGAAACTGAACAACACCCTCCTTAAGAATGACTGGGTAATAGTAGAAATTAAAAAAAATGGAATTAAAATATTGCTTGAATCAAATAAGAATGAAAACACAACACAGCAAAATCTTTGGGATACAGTAAAAGCAGTGATCAGGGGCCAATTTATAGCAATAAATGCACACATCAAAAAAGAAGAAGGAGCCAAAATCAACACTTTAAACCAACATCTCTAACAATTAGAAAAAGAAGAGCAAGAAAAGCCTACAATCACCAGAAGAAAGGAGTTAATAAATATTTGAGCAGAAATCAGTGGAACAGAAAATAGGAAGACAATAGAAAAAATCAGCAAGACTAGAAGTTGGTTTTTTGAAAAGATTAATAAATCGGACAAACCACTGCCAAATATAACAAAGGAAAAGAGGGAGAGAATACAAATAACATGGATAACAAACAAAATGGGTGACATCACAACAGAACCAACTGAAATCAAAAGAATAATATCAAGATACTATGAAAAACTATACTCCAACAAATTTGAAAATGGAAAGAAAGAAATGGATAGATTTCTAAAAACACACTACTTACCTCAACTAACACAGGTTGATGTGGAAAAGTTGAACAGACCCATAACAAAAGAAGAAATTGAACAGGTCGTAAAAAAATTATCAACGAAAAAAAGTCCTGGCCCAGGAGTTTTCACCGGAGAATTCTACCAATCATTCAGAGAAGAACTGACACCAATCCTACTCAAACTATTCCAAAGTGTAGTAAAGAATGTAACCCTCCAAAATTCATTTTATGAAGCAAGCATAACCTTGATAGAAAACACAGGCAAAGACATTACTCAATAGAAAAAGTACATAGCAATATCCCTCATGAATATAGATGCAAAAATCTTCAACAAAATCCTAGCCAGTAGACTCCAACAACATATCAAAAAAAAATAATACATTATGACCAAAAGAGGTTCATGTCAGGTATGCATGAATGTTTCAACAGTAGAAAAACAATGAATGTCATCCACTGCATAAAAAAAAACAAAGGAAAAAACCACATCTACATCTATTGATGCAGAAAAACAATTTGATAAAATACAATACTCATTCCTGATAAAACTCTCAGCAAAATAGGAATAGAGGGGACATTCCTTAACATAATAAAGGGTATATATGCAAAGCCAAGAGCCAACATTATTCTCAATGGAGACTGAAACCATTCCCCCTGTGAACAGGAACCAGACAAAGATATCCTCTATCACCACTTCTTTTCAATGTTGTATTGGAAGTCCTAGCGAGGGCAGTAAAGCAAGAAAGGGAAATGAAAGGCATCCAGATTGCTAAGGAAGAAGTCAAACTATCACTGTTTGCTGATGATATGATCCTCTACCTAGAAAACCCAAGAGAGAGTGAAAAATCTATGGGAACCAATTGAGAGATTTAGCAAAATCGTAGGATACACAATCAACATCCAAAAATCAGTTGGATTCCTCTACACCAGCAAAGAGATTGCTGAAAAAGAAATAGGGGAATCAATACCATTTACAATAGCTATCAAAAAAATAAAAGACTTGGGAATAAATCTTACCAGGGACACAAAAGACCTTTACAAAGAAAAATATAAAGGACTACTTCAAGAAACCATAAGAGATCTCCATAAATGGAAAAACATACCATGCTTGTGGATAGAAATATTGAACATTGTGAAAATGTTAATTCTACTCAAAACAATCTATATATTCAATGCAATCCCAATCCAGATCCTGTCAATATTCTTTAAGGATATGGAAAAACCAATCACTAACTTTGTATGGAAAGCAAAGAAATCTCAGATAAGAAAAGCACTATTGAAGAAGAAGAACAAAGTAGGAAGTTTCATACTGCCAGATCTCAAAACCTACTATACAGCCACAGTAGTCAAAACTGCCTGGTATTGGTTCAATGACAGATACATAAACCAAGGGAATAGAATTGAGAACCCAGAAATAGATCCATTGACCTATGGTCAGCTGATCTTTGATAAAGGGCTAAAATCCATTAAATGGGGAAGAGATTGTCTGTTTAAAAAATAGTACTGGAAAAATTGGATATCCACTTGCAGAAAAAGAAAAGAAGATCTATACCTCACACCAAACACAAAAACTAACTCCAGATGCATCAAAGACTTAAATGGGAAACATAAAACTATTGAGTTCCTCAAGGAAAAACGCAGGGCAAATTTAGGGGCCATAATATATAGCATATATAGACTATCAAGCATAACTCAGAATGCACAAACAACAGCAGATAAAAGAGATGAATGGGACCTTCTAAAAATTAAATTTTTCTGTTCTTCTCAAGACTTCTCCAAAACAATCAAAAGAGAACCTACAGATAGAGGAAAAGTATTCAACAATGGTATATCTGACAAGGGACTTATCTCTAAAATTTATAGAAAACTCCAACACCTCAACCACAAAAAGACAAATAATCCAATTAAAAAATGGGCAGAAGATATGAACAGACATTTCACTAAACAGGGTTTCAGGAGGCCAACAAACATGAAGAAATGTTCATGATCATTAGCTTTTGTTGTTGTTGTTGTTGTTATGTGCCATCAAATCAGCCCCGACTCATAGCAACCCCTCCTTGGGTTTCCAAGGCAGTATCACTGCAGAAGTAGGATTTCCCAACCTACCTTCCTAGGACATTAGCCATTAGAGAGAGGCAAATCAAAACAACAATGAGATATCATCTTGCCCCAGAATTAGCAAATTTCAACAAAACAGAAAATAATAAATGCTGGCAAAGATGCAGAGAGACTGGGACTCTCATACACTGCTGGTGAGACTATCAAATGATACAACCACTGCGGAAAGCAATATGGTGATTCCTTAAATTTGGAATAAGAAATACCATTTGACCAAGCCATTTCATTACTAGGTATATATTCTAAAGAAGTGAGAGCCAGGGCAAGAACAGATATATGCATGCTTATGTTCATCACAGCACTATTTATAATAGCCAAAAGATGGAAACAACCTGTTGTTGTTATGTGCCGTCGAGTTGGATCTGACTCATAGCGACCCCTCCTTGGGTTTCTGAGGCAGTATCACTACGGAAGTAGATTGCCCCATCTTCCTTCCAAGGAGTGGCTGGTGGTTTTGAACTGCTAGCCTCCTGGTTAACAGTCAAGTGCCTTAGGCACTATGCTACCAGAGCTCCCTCCCAACCTTTTTAGAGGACATCAAATGCTTTATGGTTGTATCCATGTAATTTTCTTATGTTTCTTTTTCTTTTCTTAACTTAAAATCTTTCTCTTGTTTTAGGAAAGGGTTCCAGAGATGGTACAGATCTAACTGTGGATCCATAGATGTGGCCAGTCAGACAGCTCTTAAACAAATGAATCTTGCCCCAACCCACAGAGTATTTGAGAAAATTGTGAGCAAGTAACCATAAGAAGTTGTCATTAAAAATAATAATAATAATAATTGATATGTGCCTAAAACAAAATAAGTCTCACATTGACTGTTTATAGTGATATGAGTACATATACAGATCTGGGATCTTTGCTCTTCCTTTAAATATCTTATGTTTTCAATCAGCTGGGAAGATTTATTTTGCTAAACAATTTGTTAACACATTTACTTATATCTCAGGAATCTATTTTGGTGTATTTTGAATATAATGTTTAAAATAAAATAGAAAAATATAGGTTATCACAAATATATGATACTACTTAGGAGAATGGCTTTGTTAGTAGTAACTACTGCAGAATTTTTGTTTTGTTTTTTAAGCTTTGCCTTGTCTGTCTAGTTAAACATTTTATTAATATTTTGTTTGAATTTATTTAAATTTTATTTGTTAAGATTTAAATAAAGTTTCTCCTTAAAGATGTAGTGGTCTTATTTCATTAAAAAGGAAGTCTTAAATAGCTATGTTTACATAGCTCCTCCTTTATAATTGGGAAAAGCATAGTAATATTATATATTAGCTCTTATGTGTTAGGCATTCAGCTCAAATGCATATTTTTAAGTGTATCTCTTTCCTCCTGACAAGTGTGGCAAGGAGAAACCACACTGCCCCTTCAAAATTTCATTGAGAAATCTCCTCAGCCTAATACCTGACTTCATCATTTAGAAGCCCTCCTTTTCATCAAACATTTGAACATAGTTCAGACAAGTTTTTTGCTACTTTATAAAAAGTTTCATCCTTCTTACATGTTCACCATTTCCTTTTACAGCCTCAGCAGAAGAACTTTTAGTGTCCATATTTCTAGAAACAACATGTTCATGGCAATAGCAGCTTCTCTCACAGTGTTCAGTTCTTTCTGTGCATTCATCAGAATCTCCCTTAATTTCGATAATTCTACCAAAAGTCTCTTCAAGGCAGTGTAGGATTTTACTTTCAGATTAATCAGAATTCCCCTAGCCTCTGTCCCTTACCCAATTCCAAAACCCATTACACATTTTAGGGGTTCATTAGAGCAGCAACCACACTTCTCATTACCAAATTCTGTCTTAATTTCCTGGCGCAGCTATAACAGAAATGCAAGTGGTGACTCTAATGAACAGAATTTGTTTTTGCACAGTTAAAGAGGCTAGGAGTCTGAATTCAGGGCCTGGGCTCTAGGAAAATGCTCTCTAGCCACTGGATCTGGGAGATCTTTTTCTCTTTCAGCATCTGTAGCCTTGATGTTCCTTCCTTGTTTTCTTGGTGATACTTCTGTAGAATCTGTCTTTCCCTGTTTGTACTTCCTTCTGTTTTTAATCTGCTCTTTTTACAACTCAGAAGTAGTTAAGTTTTAATACACACCCTCGTTAATATGGTCTAATTAATATAACAAAGAAACTCCTATTCTGAGATGGGATTACATCCACAGGTAATAGGATCAGGATCACAACACATCTATTTGGGGGACATAATTCAATCCATATCAGTGCCTGAAAAGGAATAGGCACTCAATAAATGTTTCTATCTTTTCTCTGAAAAAGACTCAAGATGCACTGTTTTTTTTTTTAAACTTTCACTCACTGGATTAGTTATTTAGTCCTTTTCAGCATCAGTATATGCCACCAACAAAGGACTCTAAAAAAGTTCTATTGAATTGGACATCAATACAATCGGAATATTTATCCATTTCTAAAATGAGTAGGGAAAAGATTTGGTAAGTGAAACGATGGGTCTCTCCTCATCCACAGCAAACAAGAATGAAGAAAACCAAAGACCCGTGGAAACAATTAGTCCCCAGGACTGGTACACCATGTGATCCTTAGCCGATATGACTATGAGATCAGAAGAACTGGATGGTGCCCAGCCACCACTGTCAACCAGTTGTAGGGGTATCTACGTAGGCGATCCTGGATAGAGTGGGAGAACAATGTGGAACAAAACTCAAAATCATAAAAAACGAAAAACAAAAGATGGGACCACGTTTGCTGATCTGACAGAGTCTGGTAGAACCCCTGAGTACCCTTCAGGTCTAGAATTGAACCCACTCCTGTGGCTTCCAGCCAAACAAAAGACAGGCATATAAGCTGAACATTTACATTAGGTAGATACATTCCTTGGAGAGATCAATCATGGGAGAATAGAAGGGCTGTGTAACCACAAGGAGACAGCTCAGGGGGCAGGGGTGCATGGGAGGGAAGGACATAGGGAAGAGGTACCTATGGGGAAGAAGTAGGAGGGGAGCTGTTGCATTGTGGGAAATTGCAGTCAATGTCATGAGACAAAGTGTATGTGAACTGCTGAATGGAAAATGAATTTTCTCTGTAAACTGTCACCCAAATCACAATAAAAATTGAAAA
>NW_006922559.1:187740-188252 GCF_000298275.1 Orycteropus afer afer
TAACTTTTACAATAATGGACTAATACAATATTTGTCCTTTTGTGATTGACTTATTTCACTCAGCATAATGACCTCCAAGTTCATCCACGTTATGCGGTGATTTGCAGATTCTACATTATTCTTTAGTGTTGCATAGTATTCCATTGTGTGTGTGTACCATAGTTTGGTTGTCCATTCATCAGTTGATAGACACATAGGTTGCTTTCATCTTTTGGCTATTATATAGTCTATGTATGCCATATATTAGGGCACTTACATTTGCCCCTAGATTTTCCTTGAGAAACTGTATAGTTTTAGGTTTCACATTTAATCTTTGATTCATCTGGAGTTCGTTTTTGTGTGTGGTGTGAGGTACACATCTTGTTACAACAGTCCATTCTATCTTGCAATTCTCTTAACTCCCTCACCATTTAGAAGTTCTGTGACTACATAGTCTTTTCCCTCTTTTTGTTTGCAGTTATCCTCACTTGCCAATTGATGTCTCTGGTTCCCTGTTTACAATCTTGTAAGCT
>NW_006922559.1:188576-205232 GCF_000298275.1 Orycteropus afer afer
AGAGCTCCCGGAAACAACCTAGGTGGCCATATACAGAAGAATGGATAACCAAAGTATGGTACATACACACAATGGAATACCATGCAACCCTAAAGAATAATGTAGATTTGGCAAAACATCGCATAAAATGGATGAACTTGGAGGACATTATGTTGAGTGAAATAAGTCAATCCCAGAAGGACAAATATTGTTTTAGTTCATTATTGTAAAAAGCAAGGAAAGGTTTATATATGGAAGAAATTTTTTTGTTGGTCACCAGGGGTGGGAGGGGAAGGGAGGGAACACTGTTAGAGAGGTAGAGACAAGTATTGATTTGGGTGAAGAAAAGGACAATGTACCAAATGTGAGTGATCAACATGGTGGCAATGAGGAGGAGGAAGACAGAAAGTGCATGGGAGATACAGAAAACAAAGATCAACGCTGTGTTGTCAGTGAAGGTGAACTTTGATCTACAGGTAGATAGATAGGTGGAAAGGCTGGACAATTAGGGAGCTCTGGTAGCATAGTGCCTAAGGCACTTGACTGCTAACCAGAAGGCTGGCAGTTCAAACCCACCAGTCACTCCTCGGAAGGAAGATGGGGCAATCTACTTCCGTAGTGATACTGCCTCAGAAACCCAGGGAGGGGTTGCTATGAGTCGGGTCAGACTCGATGGCACATAACAACAACAACAATACTGGGGGGAGTATGCCAAGACTATGTGTAGGGTTGGCAGACAATATCTGAATGTTCTATAAGAACTCCCAGGTATACCATAGAGTTGACAAGTGGCAAGGCTGTTGTCACTTCTTGGCCACAGCGAGCTAACCAGAGGGAGTAAGTAGTTGGACCTGTGGGCTCAGGACAATAGTCACAGGGACATGAAGCTCAACTGGCATAACATACTCCACAAAAACATTATTCCACATTGTACTTTGGTGAATAGAGACTGGCATCTTAAAAGCTTGCAAGCAGCCATGTAGATGCAATGATGGTTCTCTCCTTGTCCAGAGCAAAGAAGAATGAAGAAAACCAAAGACACATGGAAACAATTAGTCCAAGTGACTGGTACACCATGCGATCCTCAGCCTATATGACTGTGAGACCAGAAGAACTAGATGGTGCCCAGCTACCACTGTCAACCACTTAAAGGGAGGTCCTAGAGATCCCGGATAGAGTGAGAGAACAATGTGGAACAAAATTCAAAATTATTTTCAAAAAACGACCATGTTTGCTAGTCTGATAGAGTCTGATGGAACGACTGGGCCTATGGCCCCTAGCTGCCCTTTAGGTCTGGAATTGAACCTTCTCTTGTGCTTTCCAGCCAAACAACAGATGGACATATGAGCTGAGCATTTACATTAGGTAGATATACTCCTTGGAGAGATCAATCATGGGAGAAGAAAAAGGCCGTGTATATACAGGGAGACACCTCAGAGGGCAGGAGAAGACACAGGGAAGAGGTAACTATGGGGAGGGGAACTGTTGCACTGTGGGAAATTGTAGTCAATGTTATGAGGCAAAATGTGAGTTGCTGTATGGAAAGTGAATGTGTGCCATAAATTTCCACCCAAATCACAATTTAAAAAAAAAAAAAGAAGCAGCAGCAGCAAGAATCTTGTTTTCTTTGGATGTATTGTCAGCAAAGACCAATCAATAGGAAATTATGTCATGTGTGTTGAAGTGTAGGGTCAGCAAAAACAGTGGAAACATGACATGAGATGGATTGACATGGTGGATGTTCCAATGTGCTCCAACACGCTGAAGATTGTGAGGATGGCACAGACCAGACAATATTTCATTCTGTTATACATAAGATCACCATGAACCAGAGTGGACCTCATGGCAACTAAAAACATTGTTTTTATTATGTGCTGTTGATTCAAATTTGACTCATAGTGACCCCATGTGACAGAGTGGAACTGCCCTATAGGGTATTCTACACTGTGATCTTTATGGGAGCTTTTTGCCAGGTTTTTCTCCCATGGAGGGACTGCAGTGAATTTGAATCCAATGTTATAATTAATCACTGAGCACTTAACCACTGCACCACTAGGACTGCTAACAATAATAGTTCAAGGATAGAATTTTGAGATTGAAAATATGTAAAAAGAGGCAGAATTTATTTACACTTGCTCAAAGAGTTGAAAACATTTTTTTTTTCTTTAATAAAAAACAATTCCCTAATTTCAAATTTAGGTGCTCTGGTAGTGTAGTGCCTAAGCACTTGACTGCTAACCAGAAGGTTGGTGGTTCAAACCCACCAGCCACTCCTTGGAAGAAAGGTTGGGCAATCTACTTCCGTAGTGATACTGCCTCGAAAACCCAAGGAGGGGTGGCTATGAGTCAGATTTGACTTGATGGCACATAACAACCACAATAACAGTTTCAAATTTAGATATAAATGAGATGGAGGGTAATACATTGAATGCTTAATATATAGCCAGATTACTATTTGAGTGTTTTAGTTCTATTATTTCAATTTAAGATTTGTGTTGAAGATCTTGATGACTCAGAGTGATCTCACAACTTTTTAATTTTGAAACTCATTAATTGATCTGGAAAACACAAGAGGAACAATGCCATTTTGAGAATGGAAGATAAGCCTAATTTTGGACAAGTTGACTTTGAGTCATACATTTAGAAAGACAGAGAGGTCCACAACTCCAAGGAACACCATTCAGACTGGCCATGAACATCACTCCATAGTGGAGTTCTGCTTTGAGGTGTGTTTGTGAGTGGATAAATTTAACATGCAGGTGTATAGTTAGGTCTGGAGCTCAGGATACAGCACTAGACTGTAGATTAATATTTGAGCATCAGGTTATATAGTCCTTGAAAGATCAAAGTCAGTCAACAGATATTAATTAGGTAGATTTTATATGAATGATAATTGAAGTCTTAAGTATGAGTGAGACTATTCAAGAAGCATGTATAGAGAAAAGGAATGTACAACATAAATACTTAAGGACTGTGTAATAGAAGTAAACACTATGAAAGAGACAGTGAAGAATCAACTAGAGTGGTAGAATGAGGACCAGAAGGATTCTGGTCACCAGCGTCAAATACGGACAGAAGTAAAGGAACACAGCAGGAGGTCTGAGAAGAGTTGTGATGCATGGATTGAGGTATGGGCTAAAGAGAGGTTGGGAGAATATACACATTGGGAATTTGTTACAATTTAGTTTTATCACTTGTTTCACATCATGTGACTCTGGGAACTTACTATTTGGAAGCCCTCTGTGATGCCAGGGTCTCCTCCATTTTTCTATTGCAGTAGAAACTTGCCAGAGAAAATCTCACTGGTTGAGTTTAAGATTGCATTTAGTTTAAAATTATATAGTTTCAGAATCTACAATGGTCACATATTTTAGGAAAAAAAATCACAGGATCATGGAATGTGAAAATTCCAGCAATTCAACTAGTGTGATCTTATAGTCTTCAAAAGAAATTGAAGCTCAAAGACTTATATTGCAGGAATTAATACTAGACTTTTGCTCTATACTACATTGCCTACTAGAATCAAATATTGAGCTTAAACATTGTTCAAGGAAGGCTCTATCTTTCTAGAAAAGAGTTCCATAGTACATACTTTTCAAACAAGGATAAACATACTCAGAAACACAAAATGAAGGGAAGATTCTTTGTTTCAGTTTATTTGTTTGAAAAACAAATATAACATTATACCACCTTTAAGCCACATCGACTTTAAGGATCACAGCAGCTGGTATACCCCAGCTTTTGTTTAGTGACTTGCTCATATTTATTTTTCTTTCCCAGCTGGTTGCTAGCAAGAATTAGAGCCTAAGGATATACTTTTCACACAATATACAATATAATTTTCATAGTCAAAAAGACTTTAAGTTGGTAACATATAAAATGGATGGTTTCACTAGTTACCTAGCATGGCAAATTTTCACCTCACTCATTTTACCATTTGGGACAGACAGAGCCCATCTAAGAGTCACACAACTTTTGCAATCAGACCCTGATCCAACCTGAGACTTTCTAAACGGAATTAATTATCCATGCAATTAACTTGTATGCCTCAGTCTTAATGAATCCAGAAACTCTAACATAAACAAGATTCTTGATAGTTGCTGTCCAGTGGGCTTTTACTAATGACAACTCCATGTATAACCGAACAAAACGTTGCCCAGACTTTATGATCATTGGTATGTTTGCATCCATTGGTGAGGCCATTATATCAATATATTTCATTGAAGGTAACGTCACCTGTGCTGACTCTATACTTTACCAAACATGATATTCTTCTCCAATGATCAGTCCTTCCTGATGAGTCCAAAGTGAGTGAGTTGAAGTCTCAGTTTTCTGCCATCCACAGGATTTTCATCGGCTGATTTATTGAAGTAGATTGCCAAGCCTTTTATTCTAATCTGTCTTAATATGAAGGCTCTGTTGAAATCTGTCTACATGGGTGACCCTGCTGGTCTTTGAAATATACATGGCATAGCTTCTAGCATCATAAAAATACATACTCTGCCAAACAGGTAGTGGAGAAAATAAGCTAACTCTTCCTAAATTAAACTCGGAAAGCCTAATAACTATAGCTTCCTTCCTACAACTTTCTAACAATGACACTTGGCATCTGTGTAACATTTTAAATTTTTATCATCCTTCTTTCACTGTCTCATCTTTACAACAGCTCAGCAGCATGGTTAAAAAAATATGTTGTTGTATATATTAATTCTCTAAGACATATAAGGAAACAAGATGAGAGACACTAAGATGTGATTAAAGTCACAAGGTTATTAAGCAATAGAATCAAGTTTATAACCTCTTCTGGTTACCTAGTGCTGCTCTGACAAGAATATACCACAAATGGGATGGCTTGAACAAATAGGAATTTATTCTCTTACAGTTCGGGAGGCTAGAAGTCTGAGTTCAAAGTGCCAGGTCTAGGGGCAGGGTGAAAGTCCCTCGACCTTGGGTTTCAGCTGTGCCTCTTGCTCCCAGCCCACTGAATCTAGGGGCATCTCTTCACTTAGGCAGCTACTGGCTGCTGAGGCTAATAATCCCAAGGTCAACAAATAAAATGGCACAGTCCTGATGTTACCAAACCACATGGCAAGCCGTTGATTCAAGTCCACTGAAAGTCCCAAGGTTGGCAGAACATGGCAGCCTACTGAACAACGACATGGCTACATGCAGGGTCCAATCATGCCATAAGCTAGAGACTATCCCCAAGGCTTCTCCTTATATACAGGAAGTATACAATGTCCCTAAGGCAGCTACTCAGCTACTCACAGTAGATTCCACCATGGATTCCACCAGTCTCATCATGGAGAATACTACATCCAGCTGCCCAGTCATTCAACCAAGCCCAGCCAAGATGACACACAAACTTAAGTACCACACAACTCATCATCCCTATCTTTTCAAAGTGTATCACATAGCTACCCATTGTAAGAAAGCATGGCTAACAATGTATAATTTTTCGATTTCTGGAGAACTAACATAGAAATCTTTCTGATCCTACATGGAAGATTAAAGATGGATTATTTGAGATTCTTATCACTTAAGAGGTGGAATGTTAATTTTCTCCCTGTTAATCTCTGATACCGTTGGTCACTTGTTTGAACAACAGAATGTAGTAGAAATCATGTTTAATATTTCTGAGGTTATGTAATAAGAAGCCTTATAGCTTCTGACTATGCCTCTTGCAACATTTACCCTGGAAGAAATCACCTGCCATGTAAGAAGTTCAATTGCCTTATGATTTTTTTTTTTTAGGAAGTTTGACTCAGTCATGTGGTCAGGCTACATAAAAAGGCAAGGATGACTGGCCAGTCCCATTTATCTCAGTCACCCTACCCAGGCACCAGACTCACTAAATAAGAAGTTATATTGGATAGGTTATATTGGTAGAAAAGGCTGTGAGATGGTGGCAGATGGCTTTTTGGAGAAGCAGAATTGGTAGGGAAGGCCAGGAGGTGGCAGGAGATGGCTTTTTTGGGGGCCAGAAGTGGTAAGGAAGGCTGGAAGGCAGTGGCAGATGGCTTTTGGAGGGGCCAGAACTGGTAGGGAAGTCCAAGAGGTGGCTGCAGACAGTGTTTTGGAGGGCCAAACCTGGTAGGGAAAACTGGAAACAGGAGTGGAGCAGTTTGGAACTGCTAAGGGAGACAAACTCATCTGTCAGTTTGTCGTCCTGTGGTGGCTTGTGTGTCACTGTGAGGCTGGAGGCTGTGCCATCAGTGTTTCAAGTGCCAACAGGCTTAGCCATGGTGGACAGGTTTCAGCAGAGCTTCCAGCCTAAGACGTGGAAGAAGGAAAAGGCCATCTGCTTCTCAAATAATTACCTAGTGAAAACCTTATGAATGGCAGTGAAACACTGTCTGATATACTACTGAGCAATAATCCTGAAAAGTTTTCTGATGCCAGAGGATGAGCCCCTCATGTTGAAAGGCACTCAAAATATAAGTAGGAAAGAGCTGCCTCCTCAAAACAGAGCCAACAATGATGATGTGGATGGAGTAAAGCTTTAAGGACCTCCTTTTGCTGATGTGACACAACTCAAGATAAGAAGAAATAGCTGCAAATATTCAACAATAATCAGGACGTGGAATGTACAAAGTATGAGTCTAGGAAAACTGGAATTTGCCAAAAATGAAATGGAATGCATAAAGATCAATATCCTAGGCATGACTGAGCTGAAATGGAATCAGTGTTGGCCATTTTGAATCAGACAAAAAAATGATTTACTATGCTAGGAATGACAAATTGAAGAGGAATTGTGCAGCATTCATCATCACAAAGAGTGTTTCAAGATCTGTCCTGAAGTACAATGCTGTCAGTGACAGGATAATATCCATATGGCTACAAGGAAGACCAGTGAATATTACTATTATTCAAATTTACACATCAACCACCAAACCCTAAGGTGAGGAAATTTAGTAATTTTACCAACTTCCGCACTCAAAAATCCACCAAACATGCAATCAAGATGTGTTAATTATCACTGGTGACTGGAATGCAAAAGTTGGAAACAAAGAAGAATCACTGGTAGTTGGAAAATAAGGTCTTGGTGATAGAAATAATGCTGGAGATTGCATGATAGAATTTTGCAAGACCAAATAGACTTATGAGATGGATCTGACTCGACAGCAGTGAGTTTGGTTTGGTTTTGGTTGTTGTTGCTAGGTACTGTTGAGTCGACTCAGACTCATAGTGACCCTACACAACAGAACAAAGCATTGCCCAGTCCTGCACCAGGTTCCCAATACTTGCTAAACCTGAACCTTTCATTGCAGCCACTGTGTCAATACATCTCATCAAGGGCCTTCCCCTTTTTCGTTGACCCTCCATTTTACCAAGTAAGATATCCAGGGAAAGGTCTTTTCTGACAATATGACCAAAGTAGGTCAAATGAAGTCTGATCATTCTCGTTTCCAAGGCACATTCCAGCTGCACTTCTTCCAGCACAAATGTGTTAGTTCTTCTGGCAGTCTATGGCATTTTCAGTATCCTTCACCAACATCACAACTCAAAAGCATCAACTCTTATTCTTTCTTCTTTATTCATTGTCCAACTCTCACATGCAAGTGAGGTGATTGAAAGGGGTTAGGCACACCTTATTCTTCAAAGGGGCATCTTTGCTCTTAAGCACTTTAAAGAGGTCTTTTGCAGCAGATTTACCCAGTGCAATACATCGTCTGATATCTTGACTGCTGCTTCCATTGCTGTTGATTGTGGAGCCAAGTAATATAAAATCTTTGACAACTTCAATCTTTTCTCCATTTTTTGTGATGATGCTTATTGGCCCAGTTTGAGGATTTTCATTTTCTTTATGTTGAATGTAATCCATAGTGTTGACTGTAGTCTTTAATCTTCATCAGCAAGTTCTTCAAGTCATCCTTACTTTCAGCAAGCAAAGTTGTGTCATCTGCATATCAGAGGTTGTTAAGGAGTCTTCCTCCAATCCTGATGCCATGTTCTTCTTCATATAGTCCAGCTTTTCAGACTACAAATAGAATAAGTATGATGTAAGGATACAACCCTGATGTACTCCCTTCCTGATTTTGAACCATGCAGTACCCCCTTGCTCTGTTTGAACAACAGCCTCCTGGCCTATATATAGGTTCTTCATGGGTACAATTATGTGTTCTGGGATTCCCATTCTTCTCAATGGTATCCATAATTTGTTACGAACCACACAATCAAACGTCTTTGCATAGTCAGTAAAACACAAGTAAATATCTTTCTGGTATTCTTTGCTTTGAGCCAAGATCCTTCTGACATCAACAATGATATCTTTCATTCTACCTTCTCTTTTGAGTCCAGCTTGCATTTCTGAAATTTCTCTGTCAATATACTGCTACAACAGTTTTTGAATTATCTTCAGTGAGATTTTACTTGTGTGTGATATTAATGATATTGTTCAAAAATTTTCACATTCTGTGGGATCACCTTTCATTGTAATGGGTAAAAATATGGATCTCTTCCAGTCAGTTAGGCAGGTATCTGTCTTCCAAATCTCTTGACATAGATGAGTGGGTGCCTCCAGCACAGCATCCATTTGTTGAAACAACTTAATGGGTATTCTGTCAATTTCTGGAGCCTTGTCTTCACCAATTCCTTCAGTGCAACTTTGATTGCTGCCTTCAATACTATTGGTTCTTGATCATATGCCACTTCCTATAATGGATAATCATCTACCAATTCTTTTTCATAAATTGACTCTGTATTCTTTCCATCTTCTTTTGATGTTTCCTGCATCATTTAATATCATGCCCATAGAATCTTTCAATATTGCAAATTGAGGCTTGAACCTTTTCCTCAGTTATTTCAGCTTGAGAAATGTTGAGTATGTCCTACCCTTTTGGTTTTCTAACTTTAGGTCTTTGTCCATTTAATCATAATAGACTTCATCATCTCAAACTGCTCTTTGACATCTGCTCAGCTTTTTTATCTTGTCATTTCTTCCATTTGCTTTATCTACTCTCTGTTCAAAGGCAAGTTTCAGAGTCTATTCTGATATCCATTTTAGTATTTTATTCCTTTCCTGTATTTTTAATGACCTTTTGCTTTCTTCATGGATAATATTCTTGATGTCGTCTCACAATTCCTCAGGTGTTTGGTCATTGGTGTTCAATACATCAAATCTATTCTTTAGATGGTCTCTAATTTCAGGAGGGATATCATCAAGGTCATATTTTGGCTCTCATAGATTTGTTTTAATTGCCTTCCACTTCAACTTGAACTATCATATGAGCAGTTGACAGTCTGTTCCACAGTCAGCTCCTGGTACTGTTTAGGCTCAAGATATTGAACTTCTCTATTGCCCCTTGCCACAGATACAGTCAATTTGATTCTTGTGTGCTCCATTTGGTGACATCCACATGAATAGCTGTTGTTTATGTTGCTGAAAAATGGTATTTACAACGAATAAGTCATTGGTCTTGCAAAATTCTATCATATGATCACCAGCATTATTTCCATCATCAAAGCCATATTTTCTAACTATCAGTGATACTTCTTTGTTTCCAACTTTTGCATTCCAATCACCAGTGATAATCAACACATCTTGAGTGTATATTTGGTCAATTTCAGACTGCAGATTTTGGTAAAAATCTTCAATTTCCTCCTCTTTGGCTTTCATGGTTGAAATATAAATTTAAATAATAGTAGTATTAACTGGTCTTTTTGTATGTGTATGGATATTATCCTATCATTAACACCATTGTACTTCAGGATAGATCTTGAAACATTCTTTCTGATGTTGAATGCCACACCATTCCTCTTCCATTTGTCATTCCTGGCATAGTAGATCATATGGGTGTCTGATTCAAAATGGCAAAAAACAATCCATTTCACCTTGATAATGCCTAGGATATCTATCTTTATGTGTTCCATTTCATTTATGACAACTTCCAATTTTCCTAGCTTCATACTTTGTACATTCCATGTTCCAATTGTTAATGGCTGTTTGCAGTTGTTTCTTCTCATTTTCAGTCATGCTATATCAGCAAATGGAAGTCCTGAAAGCTTTACTCCATGCACACATCATTAAGTTCAGCTCTACTCTGAGGTGGCAGCTCCTTCCCAGTCATATTTTGACTTCTATCCTGAAGGGCTTATCTTGTGGCACTATATCAGACAAGGTTTCAGGACTATTCATAAAGTTTTCCAGTAATATGTCAGACAGTCTCTCACTGCTATTCATAAGGTTTTCACTGGCCAATTATTTGAGAAGTAGATGGTCCCTGCCTTCTTTCAAGCCTGTCTTAGCCTGGAAGATCCACTGAAACCTGTCCACCATGGGTGACCCTACTGATATTTAAAATACTGGTGGTATATCCTCCCTCAAAGCAACATGCATACCACCACAGTAAAACAAACTGAAAGATAAGTAGTGAATATAACATACATAAATATATATGTAAAAAATATGTTGTTGTTTTTAGGTGCCATTGCGTCATTTCTGACTCATAGCGACCCCATGCACAGCAGAATGAAACACTGCCCAATCCCACGCCAGCTCCATGATCCCTGCTGTACTTGAGCCCATCATCACAGCCACTGTGTCAATCCATCTCGTTGAAGGCCTCCCCCTCTTTCGTCAGTCCTCCAACCTACCAAGCATGACATCCTTCTCCAGGGAATGGTCCCTTCTGACAACATGACCAAAATAGGTGAGACAAAGTCTGTCCATTCTTGATTCCAAGGAGCATTTCAGGTGCACTTCCTCCAGGACAGATCTGTTGGTTCTTTTAGCAGCCCATGGTACTTTCAGCATTCTTTGCCAGCACCACAACTCAAAAGCATCAACTCTTCTTCAGTCTTCCTTATTTATTGTCCAGCTGTCACATGCATATGAGGCAATTGGAAATATCTATCTATCTATCTATCTAACTATATCACTGTCTGATATAGTACCAGAAGCTGATCTGCTCAAATTGGGGGCACACCAAATACAACTGGGGAAAACCTGCTTCCTCAAAATAGGATTGACTTTCATGACATGGATGGAATAAGGTTTTCAGGACCTACATTTGTTGCTGTGGCACAACTCAAAATGAGAAGACATGAAATTAATGTCTTCTATTAATAGCTGGGACATGGAATATGCAAATATATGAATCTAGAAAAATTGGAAGTTGTCAAAAATAAATGGACCACTTGAAGATTGATATCTTAGGTATCAGTGAGCTGAAATGGACTGGTATTGGCTACTTTGAATTAGAAAATCATATGATCTATTATCTCACAAGGAAGGTGGGAAATCTACTTCCGTAGTGATACTGCCTCGGAAACCCAAGGAGGGGTCGCTATGAGTAGGGTCCTTCTTGACGGCACATAACAACAACAACAACAACAACAACAGGATCTATTATGTCAAGAATGAAATATTGAAAAAGAACAATATTGCATTGATTGTGAAAAATAACATTTAAAGATCTATCATGAAGTACACCACTGCCAATGATAGAATAATATCCATATACCTACAAGGAAAACCAATTAACATAGTTATTATTCTAATTTATGAAACAACCATTAATGTCAAAGATGAAGAATTGAAGATATTTACCAAGTTCTGCAGTCTGGAATTTCTCAAGCATCCAATCACAATACACTGAAATTACTATTGATTGGAATGTTAAGGGTAGAAACAAGATCAGCCATTGGAAAATATTGACTTAGTGATAGAATAATGCTGGAGATTGCATGATAGAATTTTGTGAGACCAACAACCTATTCATTGCAAATACGTTTTTTGCAATAGCCAGTGACTATACATGTCAACCTCCTCAGATAGAATACACAGAAACTAAATTGATTTCTTATGTGGAAAGACACTATAGAGAAATTCAATATCATCGGTCAGAACAAGGTAGGGGCCTACTGTTAAACAGACCATCATCAATTGCTCTTATGCAAGTTCAAATTGAAGCTGAAGAAAATTAAAACAAGAGTCAAAATACCATGTTGAGCATATCCCACCTGAATTAAGACACCATCTCAAAAATAGATTTGACTCACTGAACACTAATGACTGAAGACTATGTGCATTGTGGGGTGACATCAAGAAAACCATAAATGAAGAAAGCAAAAGATCATTAAAAAGAAAATAGAGAAAGAAAGAAAGAACAAAATTGTATCAGAATGGACTCTGAAACTTGCTCTTGAAAAATAGAGGAGCTAAAGTGAAAAGGAGATCTAGTAGCGTAGTGCCTAAGGCACTTGACTGCAAAGCAGAAGGCTGGTGGTTCAAACCCATCAGCCACTCCTCAGAAGGAAGGTTAAGCAATCTACTTCCATAGTAATATCGCCTCAGAAACCTAAGGAGGGGTAGCTATGAGTTGGGTCCAACTCCATGGCACATAACAACAACAACAACAAAGTGAAAAGAATAAATGATGAAATAAAAGAGCTGAACAGATGATTTCAAAGGGTGCCTCAAGAAACAAAGTAAAATATTATAGTCAAATGAGCAAACACATGAAGTTAGAAAACCAAAAAGGAAGAACACACTCAGCATTGAATTAGCTGAAAGAACTGAAGAAAAAATTCTAGTCTTAATTGGAATGTTGAAGAATCCTAAGGGCAAAATATTGAATAATTCAAGAAGCATCAAAGGGTGATAGAAGGAATACAGAGTCACTGTAACAAAAAGAACTGGTCAACGTTCAACTATTCCAAGAGGTATTCTATGTGCTAGAATCAATGTTACTAAAAGAAAATTTCCAAGTTGCACTGAAGGTATTGGTGAAAAACAAGGTTCCAGGAATTGACCGAATATCAATTGAGATGTTTCAACAACTGGATGCAACACTAAAGGTGCTCACATATTTATGGAAAGAAATATGGAAGACAGATACCTGGCAAACTGACTAGAATAGATTGGTATCTGTGCCCATTCCAGAGAAAGGTGATCCAACAGAATGCAGGAATTACATATATAGAAAAAATATTAGTATCACATGCAAGTAAAATTTTGCTGAAGAAAATTAAAACATGGTTGCATCAGTACATCAACAAGAACTGCCAGAAATTCAAGTAGATTCAGAAGATGATGTGGAAGGAGCTACCTCATTGTTAATGCCTGATGGATTTAGTCTGAAAGTGAATACCAGAAAAGTCTTTACCTGCATTTTATTGACTCTTCAAGGGCATTTGACTGTGTAACCATAACAAATTATGGATAACATTGCACAGAATGGGAAGTCCAGAACACTCAAATATGTTAATGTGGAATCTGTTTGTTGTTGTTAGGTGCCATCGAGTCACCTCCAACTCATAGCGACACCATGCACAGCAAAATGAAACACTGTCTGGTCTTGTGCCGGCTCAACAATCCCTGCTATACTTGATCCCATCGCCACAGCCACTGTGTCAATCCATCTGGTTGAGGGCATCCCCTCATTCGTTGACCCTCCACCTTAACAAGCATGACATCCTTCTCCAGGGAATGGTCCCTTCTGACAACCTGACCAAAGTAGGTGAGACAAAGTCTGGCCATTCCCGCTTACAAGGAACATTCAGGCTGCACTTCTTCCAGGACAGATTTGTTAGTTCTTTTAGAAGTCCATGGTACTTTTGGCATTCTTCACTAGCACCACATTTCAAAAGCATCAATTCCTCTCCAGTCTTCTTTATTCATTGTCCATCTCTCACATGCATATGAAGCTTACATCAGGAACACCTTAGTCTTCAAGGAGACATTTTTGCCCCTCAGCATTTGAAAGAGGTCCCTTGCAGCCAACTTGCCCAGTGCTATACGTCGTCTGATGTCCTGACTGCTGCTTCTATTGATGTTGATTGTTGTTGTTGTAGTTCTTGTTGTTAGGTGCTGTTGGTCACTTCCGACTCATAGAGACCTCATGCACAGCAGAACAAAACATCACCCGATCCCATGCCAGCTCTATGATCCTTGCTATACTTGAGCCCTTGTCGCAGCCACCATATCAATCCATCTCCTTGAAGGCCTTCCACTCTTTCGTTGACCCTCCTTCTTACCAAGCATGACATCCTTCTCCAGGGAATGGTCCCCTTTAACAACATGACCAAAGTAGGTGAGACGAAGTCTGGTCATCCTTGCTTCCAAGGAGGATCTTGGCAGCAGTTCCTCCAGGACAGATCTGTGAGTTCTTTTGACAACCCATGCTACTTTCAGCATTCTTCACCAGCACCACAACTCAAAATCATCAACTCTTCTTCAGTCTTCCTTATCCATTCTCCAGATCTCACATGTATATGAGGCAATTGGAAATAATAGTCTAATTTTCCTTCTTTTGTTGTCTTTTTAGTGTGCTTTCTTCATGGATGATGCTTTTGATGTCATCCCACAATTCTTCTGGTTTTTGGTCATTGGTGTTCAATGCATCAAATCTATTCTTTACATGGTCTCTAAATTCAGAAGCGATATATTCTAGATCATATTTTGGCTCTTGTGGACATGTTTTAATTGTCTTTAACTTCAAGTTGAACTTGCGTATGAGCAGTTGATGGTCTGTTTCACAATCAGCTCCTGGCCTGGTTTTGGCTGAAGATACTGAACTTTTCCATTGCCTCTTGCCACAGATGTAGTCAACCTGATTCCCGTGTGTTCCATGTGGTGAAGTCCATGTGTACATCCCCTGTTAGTGTAAAAAGAAGGTGTTTGCAATGAACAAGTTGTTGGTCTTGCAAAATTCTACCATGCGAGTTCCAGCATTATTTCTGTCACCAAGGCCAAGTTTTCCAACTACCGGTGATTCTTCTTTGTTTCCAACTTTTGCATTCCCATTACCACTGATAATTAACACATCCTGATTGCATGTTCAGTCAATTTCAGACTGCAAGAGTTGATAAAAATCTTCAATTTCCTTTTACTTGGCTTTGGTGGTTGGTGCATAAATTTGAATAATTGTTGTATTAACAGGTCTTCCTTGTAGGCATATGGATATTATCCTATCACTGACAACTTTGAACTTCAGGACACATCTTGAAACATCCTTTGTGATGAAGAATGCCACGCCATTGCTCTTCAAACTGTCATTTCTGGCATAGTAGATCATATGGTTTTCTGATTCAAAATGACCAAAAACAGTCCATTTCAGCTCACTAATGCCTAGGATATCAATCTTTATGCATTCCATTTCATTTTTGACAACTTCCAATTTTCCAAGATTCATTCTTTGTATATGCCATGTTCTGATTATTAATGGCTGTTTGCCCCTGTTTCTCCTCAATTTGAGTGGTGCCACATCAGCAAATGGAGGTCTCAAAAGCTCTACCTTATCCATATGAGTAAGGCTGATTTTACTCTGATAATACAACTCTTTCCCAGTCCTACTTTGAGAGCTTTCTAAGCTAAGTGACTTGTCTTCCTCTTCTGTAGTGGACAATGTTTCTGAACTATTCATAAAATTATGCAGTAATGTATCAGACAGTGTTTCTCTGCTATTCATAAGGTTTTCCCTGGCCAATTCTTTGAGAAGTGGATGGCCTCCTTCTTCTTCCTAATCTGTCTCGGTCTGCAAGCAGGGCTGATACCTGTGCAACAGGTGCACCCCACTGGGTTTGAAACACCAGTGGCAAAGCCTCAAGACTTACAACAACACATCACCACAGTAGGACAACCCGACAGAGAAGTTTGTCTTCCTTAGCTGTTGGAAAGCCCTCCAGCCACCCTACCTGGATCCCTGTGGCTAACTCCTCAATCTGTTCCTATCCCCTTTGCCCTTTCTGCCCTCTCCCTGCTTCCCATCTCGCTGCTTGTGTTGGGTGGCCTGGGTTTCCTCTCCTCACCTGGGTCCCTGCAGCTGACTCCTCATGTTGATTGTAGAACCAAGCAATGTGAAGTCTTTGACAACTTCAATCTTTTTTCATTTTTCATGATGCTGCTTATAGGTCCAGTTGTGAGAATTTTTGCTTTCTTTATATTGAGATATAATTCATATAGCAGACTGTATTCTTCAATCTTCATCAGTAAGTGGCTTCAAGTCATCCTCACTTTCAGCAACCAAAGTTGTATCATCAGCATATCACAGGTTGTTAATGAGCCTTCCTCCAATCCTGATGCCACGTTCTTCTTCATATAGTCCAGTTTCTCAGATTATTTGCTCAGGGTCGATGAAAGAGGGGAAGGCTCTCAACAAGATGGATTGACACAGTGGCTTTGATGATGGGCTTAAATATAGCAAGGATCATAGAACTGGCATGTGATCAGAAGGTGTTTCATTCTGCTGTGATTCAGAAACAACTCCATGGCATCTAACAACAACAACATGGATTGAATAAGTATGGTGAAAGAATACAACCTTAATGCACTCCCTTCTTGATTTTAACCCATGCTGTGTACCCTTGTTCTGTTTGAACAACAGCCTTCTGGTCTATGTACAGGTTCCTCATAAGTACAATCTCAAGTGTTCTAGAATGCCTATTCTTCTCAATGTTATCCACAGTTTGTTAGGATCCACATAATCAAATGTTTTGGCATAGTCAATAAAACACAAGTAAACATCTTTCTGGTATTCTTTGCTTTGAGCCATGATACATCTGACATCAGAAATGATATCCCTCATTCCACATCCTCTTCTGAATCCAGACTGCACCTCTGGAAGTTCTCTGTCAATATACTGCTGCAATCATTTTTTAATTATCTTCAGTAAGATCTCACTCGTGTGCAATATTAATGATATTGTTTGATAATTTCCACATTCTGTGGGATCA
>NW_006922559.1:205332-206758 GCF_000298275.1 Orycteropus afer afer
TGCAATATTAATGATATTGTTTGATAATTTCCACATTCTGTGGGATCACCTTTCTTTGGAATGGGTACAAATATGCATCTCTTCCAGTCAGTTGGCCAGGTAGCTGTGTTCCAAATCCTTTGGCATAACCAAGTGAGTGCCTCCAGTGTGGCAGCTGTTTGTGGAAACATCTCAGTGGGAATTCCATCAATTCCTGGAGCCATGTTCTTCATCAATTCCTTCAGTGCAGCTTTGACTTCTTCCTTTAATACCATTGGTTCTTGATCATATGCCATCTCCTGAAATGTATGAAGATTGACCAGTTATTTTTGGTACAGTGATGCTGTGTATTCATTCCACCTTCTTTTGATGTTTCCTGCCTCATTCAAAATTTTGCCCATAGAATCTTTCAATATTGCAACTTGAGGCTTATTTTTTTCCCTCAGTTCTTTCAGCTTGAGGAATGCTGAACATGTTCTTCCTTTTTGTTTTTCTAACACCAGGTCCTTGCACATTTCCTTATATGAGCTGCTCTTTGAAATCTTCTGTTCAGCTCTTTTATCCTCTTGGTTCTCCCATTTGCTTTAGCTCCTCTCTGTTCAAGGACAAGCTTCAGAGATTGTTTCTGACATCCATTTTGGTCTTTTCTTCTTCCTCATCTTTTTAATGACCACTTGATTTCTTCATGGATGATGTTCTTGATGTTATCCCCCAATTCTTTTGGTTTACAGTCATTGGTGCTCAATGCATCAAATCTCTTCTTTAGATGATCTCTTCAGATGGGATATATTCAAGATCATTTTGTCTGTCATGGATTTGTTTTAATTGTTTTTAACTTCAAGTTGAACTTGTATATGGGCAATTGATTGTCTGTTCCACAATCAGCTCCTGGTTTTGTTTTGGCTGAAGATATTGAGCTTTTCCATTACCTCTTGGCACAGAAGTAGTCAATCTGATCCCTGTGTACTCCATCTGGCAGAGACCATGTGTACAGCTACCGTTTATGTTGTTGAAAAAAATGTATTTGCAATTAATAAGTGGTTGGTCTTGCAAAATTCTATCATGCGATCTCCAGGTTTATTTCTGTCACCAAGGCCAAATTTTCCAACTACTAGTGATTCTTCTTTCTTTCCAACTTTTGCATTCCAGTCACCAGTGATAACTAACACATCTTGATTGAGTATTTGATCAATTTCAGACTACAGAAGTTGATGAAAATCTTCAATTTCCTCATCTTGGGCTTTGGTGGTTGGTGCACAAATTTGAATAAGAGTCATATTAACTGGTCTTCCTTGTGGGTGTGTGAATATTATCCTATTACTGACAGTATTTCAGAGTCTCTTCTGTCATCCACTTTGGTCTTCTCTTCTTTTCTTGTCTTTTTAGTGATCTCTTGCTTTCTTCATGGATAATGTTCTTGATATATTCCCACAATTCATCTGGCTTT
>NW_006922559.1:209301-230446 GCF_000298275.1 Orycteropus afer afer
CCTGGAGAAGGATGTCATGCTTGGTAGGGTGGAGGGTCAACGAAAGAGGGGGAGGCCTTCAACGAGATGGATTGATACAGTGGCTGTGATGATGGGCTCGAGTATAGCATGGATTGTGGGGCTGGTGCGGGATCAGGTAGTGTTTCATTCTGCTGTGCATGGGGTCTCTATGAGTCGGAAACGACTCGACGGCACTTAACAAGAACAACAACTGACAGTATTGTACTTCAGGACAGATCTTGAAACATCCTTTGTGATGATGAATGCCACACCATTCCTCTTTAAATTGGCATTTCTCACATAGTAGACCATATATTGGTCTGATTCAAAATGACCAAAACTGGTCCATTTCAGCTCATTAAAATCCAGGATATCAATCTTTATGTGTACCATCTCATTTTTGAATCTGTACATATACCAAAAGGCAGCCATTTGAACAAAACAAGGGGACACTGTGTGATATAAGATTAGGAAAGTGTGTATTAGGTTATCATTTCATGATACTTTCTGTTGTTGTTGTCATGTGCTGTGCTTCCAAGTTGGACCCAACTCATACCAGCCCCTCCTTGGATTTCTGAGGCAGTATCACTACAGTAGTGGATTGCCCAACCTTCCCTCTGAGGAGTAGGTGGTGGATTTGAACCACCAGCACTCTGGTGATCAGTCAAATGCCTAAGAATTATTCAATATATATATATATATATATATATATATATATATATATATATATATATATATATACTGAGTAAATAATCTGAGGAGCTGGACTACATGAAGGAGGACCTGGCATCCAGTTTGAAGGAAGACTCATTTATAAACTGCAATATGCAGTTGACACATTTCTTGCTGAAAGTGAAGAAACCTGAAGCACTTACTGATGATGATAAAAGACTCCAGCCTTCGGTATGGGTTATACCTCAACATAAAGAAAACAAAAATTGTCACAACTGGACCAATAGGTAACACAATGATTAATAGACAACAGATTGAAATTTTCAAGGATTTCATTTTACTTGGGCCCAAAATCAACATCTGTGGATAGAGCTGTTACAAAATCAAGAATGTATTGCATTGGGCAAATCTATTTCAAAAGATCTGTTTAAAGTGTTATAAATACAAAGGTGTGACTCTGAGGACTAAGGTGCACCTGATTCAATCTAAGGTATTATCTTTAGCCTCAATGCATACAAAAGCTGGACAATGAATAATGACAAAAGAAGAATTGATGCATTTTAATTACATGTGAAAAGAATGAACAAGTCTATCTTGGAAGAAGTACAGCCATAGACTCAAGGATAATGAGATTTCATCTCATGTAGTTTGGACATGTTTTCAGGACGGACCTGTCCCTGGAAGAGGATATTGTGGTTGGTAAAGATGAGTGTTATTGAAAAAGAGGAAGATGCTCAACAAGATGGAAGGGGACAGTGGCTGTAATCATGGGCTCAAGTATAGCACACACTGTAAGGATGTCACAGGACCAGGCATTGTTTCATTCTGCTGTACATAGGGTTGCTATGAGTCAAAGCCTGAAGGCACATAACAATACAGCAACATTAATATATGTTCATACAGACCATACGAGAAAGATAGTATGCTATACCCACCCACTATCCACTGGTCATAAAGTCCTGTGTATGATAGACACAGTCCTTGATCTGCTCAAAAGTTTAACGATTAGTGAAGGAGTCAGATATATTAAATAATTTTCCCACAGGTACAATAAAGCCAGGTTTCTAAGACCTGGGTTAGACCTAGGACAGTATCTTGCAAGTAGAATATTGAGATCATACCACTGACACCAATTGCCCACTTGCATGCTTTTGCCTTTTTCTCTTCTTAGTTCTCATTTTTTAAGTGTTGTCATCGAAAAATGATTGGATTAAAATTATGTATTTATATATGTGTGCAGCATTTGAAATAAGAAAGATTGAATAACATTGAAGGAATGAATTTTGGTTGTATTTCTGTATGACCATAGCTAGGATTGAATCTGCAAATTCAAGTGAAGCAGTCATCACTGCAAGATGATGACTGCTTGCAGTGATCTGAAAATGGTATCATTGATAATAATAATAATTCTGTACACTCTTCTAGTCCCTCTTATCCGAGGATCACAAAGGACTTTACAAATATTAATTATGCCTTACAGGATTTTGATGTGGTCATGAAGCAGTTTAATTATTCTAATATATTGAGATTTTAAAGAAAGTAAATGCAACTTCAGAAACACATTATGAGCCACTTCTCCTTGCTTTTTGTGGCATGGACTGAGGAGTTAGGGAAAGATTTTTTACATTGCTTCATTTCTTTCTGTTTTTAAGAGATACTATAATGGTTTCCTTTTTCATATAGGAAGACATGAAGAAAGTGATGTAGCATACCTCTTAAGAATTCATTAATTCATTCAACTTATATGTCATACGTAGTAAGCACAAGGCACTATATTATATATTCAGTGTATAGGGAATATATTCCCTGTCCTTGAAGGACACCCAACTCGATTGGAAGACATACAAATAAAATACAATGTGATTACAGTTGTGATAGAGGAATGTATAAAGTATTATGCAAACATGTGAAAGTGTAGCTAACCCTATCCAGAGTTTATTATGTCCCAAAAACCCTACTTAATTACTTAATCTTCACAAAAATTCTGATAAGGATCCCTGGTGGTGTAATGAATAAAACAAAACCAAAACCAGACCTACTGCCATCAAATTGATTCTGACTCATGGAGACAACATAAGTTCTCTGTGGTGGTTATGTTTGTGTGTCAGTTTGGCTAGGCCTGGTTGAGTAGCTGGGCAGTTGGTAGTAGTTATTCCCCATGATGAGACTGGCAATCAACTCCATGGTGGGATCTACCACAAGCAGCTGAGTAGCTGCATTTGGGATGTGGTCTGCTTCCTGTATATAAGGAGAAGCCTTGGTAAGGGCCATTAGCTTATGGCACCTTGCCATACCCTTCATGTAGCCATGTCGTTGTTCAGCAGCCTGCCATGTTCTGCTGATCCTGGGACTTACAATAGACTTGAATTAATGCCCTGTCATGTGATTTGGTAATATTGGGACTGTGCCTTTTTACTTGTCAAACTTGGGCTTGGCAGCTTCAGTAGCCAGCAGGTGTCTGAGTGAAGAAAAGCCTCTAGCGTCAGTGGGCCAGGAGCTGGAGGCAGAGCTGAAGCCTGAGGCTGAGGGGCTTTCACACAGCCCCTAGAGCTTGGCACTTTAAACTTGGACTTAAAGCCTCCAAACTGTAAGATAATAAACTCCTGTTTGTTAAGGTCATCCCATTTGTGGTATATTCCTGTTAGAGTGACACTAGGGAAGCAGAACAGTTTCCAAGGCTGTAAATCTTTATGGAAGCAGACTGCCTTGTTTTTCTCCCATGAAGTGGCTGATGGGTTTGAACTATCAACTTTTAGGTTAGTGAGCAAATGCCTTAACCACAGCAACATCAGATCTCCTTAATGGTTGTACATTAGCTGCTAGTGATAAGATTGGTAGTTTGAACTCACTCCAATTCTTATATTCTCTTCTCCAGGTGTGGACTCTAGTCTTTTGTTCCTTCATTCTGGCTAGAGATTACCTGAATCAATGGTTTCAGCCATTGATCCCATTTCCATCACTCACACCACCCATCCACTTAGGTTATTTAGGATAATAATGACAGTGTGAATAAAGTCCCAATTGGTCACACTTTATATTAGTCCAGTTGAAACTCAATTATCTTGTCTGACTGATCCAGTAAATCAGTAGTTACATACTGTAAAATATTAACTGTATATGATCTAGTCAATAAAAAATGTACAGTATACACACATGCACACACACACAGGTTTATGTATTTTATTGCATTTTCAGTGAAAGTTTCCCCACCAGATTAGGTTCCTATTCAACAAATTTCGCACAAATTGTTCAGTAACATTGGTTACATTCTGTACAATGTGTGCACATTCTTACTGTTTCTGTTCTGGTTGTTTCATTTCCAGTGATCTAGTTTCTTTGCCCCTTTATTTTCTCATTTATTTTATTTTATTTTATTTTTTTAAGTAACTGTTGACCTTTGGTCTCATGAGGAGCTCTGGTAGCATAGAACCTAAGGCATTTGAGTGCTAACTACAAGGCTCTTGGTTCATACCCACCAGCTACTCCTCAGAAAGAAGATGGGGCAATCTACTTCCGTAGTGATACTGCCTCGGAAACCCAAGGAGGGGTTGCTATGAGTCAGATCTGACTTGACAGCAGTGAGTGAGTTGGTCTCATGTAGATAACTATTTAAGGAAATGCATTGCACACAGGTGATATTGTTTATTTTATAAGCCAATCTACTCTTTAGGTAAAAGGTGGTCTCAGGGCAGAGTTTTGGTTCCAAGTGTAAAAAGTAAATCAGAGTTGAGTAAATCTCAACCAGTTCAGTAATTTTGGATGTTTTAGAAATTTGACATCTGTTCCATTTTTTCCTCCTGTCTTCTCAGGATCCACCTATGGTGACCCTGAGCAGAATGATCAGTAGTGGTAGTTGGACAACACCTAGTTCTGCCCTCAGGGTAGATGAGGCCGTGTCTATGAGCGTGTAGACAGTCCTGTAGCATAGTTTCTTCTCTGAATTTCAGGTTTCCTTTTATCTCTTTTGTTCTGGATGTGTAGAAACCAATAGTTGTATCTTAGTCAACCACTCACAAAATTTTAAGATGCAGACACTACTCATCAGACTAAGATATAGAACATAAACTTTATGAACTATTCTACACCATTTGACCGAGTTCTCCCATGAGACTATGGTCCTAAGCCTTCAAACTCAAAAAACCAATCCTGTGAGTATTTTTTAGGTATATCTAAGAATTATCTGTAACTATGCACCCTACATATTTTATTATCTATGAACATATATGCACACACACACATACATGTGTATTCATATATGTATACATACACCTATGTATACTCACATACACACACACACACATATCTGCATATACTCTTGCTCCTCACTTATCAACATAGTTACATTCCAAAGACCAGGTCCTTATATAAAAATTGGTGTTATGTGAAAATTACATAAATTCCTTACCTGCTGCATTAAACAGCCTCCCTGCAGATATAGTTTCAATGATGGCCAGGGGGAGATGGTACAAGAGGATCCTGCAGGTCACTGCCTGCCATGGGGCAATGACTTCCAATTCTTGCAGTTCACGTTACCCTTCAACTCCCAGAACCCCTATATCCTATGTTCCCCTCTGCCCTGGAATTACCACTTCCTCCTCTGTCTGTGCCTTCTGGTTCTGTGTCCTTTTCTTTCCTGGGACCCTTTCCCTCCCAGGTATGTTTACTGGACATCCTGAACTACATATCCCTCCTGTACTCCAGGCAGCCAATTCTCTTACTGCACCCTTAGGCATTCCTCTCCTTCAGATTCCTGGGGCCCTACTAGCTGGGCTCCTCTACCAGGCAACTTGAGTCTCTCCCAACTCACAGGGGCTGGTTCCAGGACCATCATCTCCTGGATGAGGTGACTGTTATTCTCCCAATATTGTAGCTCCTCCTTCTTCCTGGAATTTTCAAGCTCCTCCCTGTGGTCCCAGGAGCAGTCCCCAAACTCAAGTAGCTGTTGCAGCTCCTGTAGCAGCCTGTATATGTTCCCCTCCCCAGCTCCTGCACCCTGTCAGGGGCCGCCTCCACCATCCTGCACTGTGGGCCTTCCTATTCTTGGTGCCGTTTGTACAGCACCAGCACTTCCTAGCCCACTACAGGCCAGTGTGGAGCTTGTCCATGGTGGAAGTTGCCTCCAATCCACTCCAAGTGGCAACCCCACATCATTACTAGGTTGGGCTCATGTCCACAGTCACCATGCTCCTTCACTTCCAAATCCAACTCACTATTCTCTTGCACACTCAGCTTTAGCCTGTGGAGCTCCAGCAAGTCCCAGCTGAGAACCCTGCCCTGCTATTCTGGCAGTGCAGGGCTGAGACCACCAAGATCCCTCTGAAAATCTTATCATTTTTCTATCCTGCCTGGCCCAATGTATTCACTTGCCCCCTGAGACCTTGAGGACCCACCCTTTCCAGTGGTGTTGCCCTTGATGCCCACTCACACTGACCCTCACCTGCCTCCGTTTGCCCCATATGCTTAAGAAAAGGGCATGGATTCCCTCCAGTGCCACCTCCTGCCCATGTCTCTGGGCCTGAATGTCAGTCCACCAGATAGTAGCTAGTAAAACACCATTGCCATAAATGTGAAATGTCAGAAAATAATACAGTCCACAAGTGAAGAGTAGATGTGTATACAGCTGACCCTTGAACAATATATTTTGAACTGCATGGATCCACTTATATGCTGATTTTTTTGCAAGGTATGGATCATGGAGAAACTCAGAAGTAAATAGATAGCACACCACCATAACAGAGGAATTAACAGAAGATGACTTGATGGAGATGAGTGCATCTGAACCAGTGCCAGACGATGAGGAAGACGTAGAAGCAGTGCCGGAAAACAAACTGACACTGACAAGTGTTCTGATTATTCAAGACAGATTTTGACTTCTTTTACTTCATGACTTCTTTTACTACATTAAACCTTCAAAATATGGGCACCAAAACTAAAGCAAATTGTGGAAGAAGGATTGGAACTGGACAGAAACTTTTTTAAGGAAATGAAAAAGCAAAAATGCCAAACAGAAATTATAATGTATTTCCATAAAATTATACTGAGTGTGACTGTCTCTCCTGCTTCCCCTATCCCCTCCTTCACTTCTTCCAACTCTGCCACTCCTGAGACAGCATGACCAATACCTCTTATTCCTCCTCCTCCTCAGCCTACTCAATGTGAGGATGACTAAGATATAGAACTTTATGATGATCTGCTTCCACTTAATGAATGGTAAATGATGATTATGCTGTACAGTTAATAAACGTATCTGTTGCATATGTGTGTGAGTGTTGTTGTATGAAAATCTAATAACTGTACAGCAAGAACTGTGTTAATAGACTCATCATGTCATCAGTAAGGTTCCCTGTAAACAGGCCAGTAGTAGTTAAGTTTTGGGGGAGTCAAAAATTATACACTAAAAATTGGAAGTTGTTAAAAATGAAATGGAACACATGAAGATCAATATCTGAGACATTAGTGAGCTAAAATGGACTGGTTTTGGACATTTTGAATCAGACAACCAGATGATCTACTGTGCTGTGAATGACAAATTTAAGAGGAATGGCAAGGCATTCATCATCACAAAGAACGTTTCAAGATCTATGGTGAAGTACAATGCTGTTAGTGATAGGATAATATCCATATACCTACAAGGAAGACCAGTTAATCATATTACTCAAATTTATGCACCAACCATCAAAACCAAAGATGCGGAAATTGAAGATATTACGAACTTTGGCAGTCTGAAATTGACCAAACATGCAATCAAGATGTGTTGGTTATCACTGGTGATTGGAATGCAAAAGTTGGAAATAAAGAAGAACACCAGTAATTGGAAAATATGACCTTGGTGATAGAAATGATGCTGGAGATCACATGATAGAATTTTCCAAGACCAATGACTTATTCAATACAAATTTGTTTTTTCAACAACACAAATGGTGGCTATTCACGTGGACTTCACCAGATGAAGCACACAGAAATCAGATTGACTACATCTGTCGAAAGAGGCAATTGAGAAGCTCAATATCTTCAGCCAAAACAAGGCCAGAGCTGACTGTGGAACAGACAATCAACTGATCACATGCAAATTCAAGTTGAATCTGAGGACAATTAAAACAAATCCACAAGAGCCAAAATATGATCTCAATTATATTCCACCTTAATTTAGAGACCATCTAAAGAAGAGATTTGATGCATTGAACATTAACGACAGAAAACCAGAGGAATTGTGGATGACATCAAAAACATCATCCATGAGGAAAGCAAAATGTCATTAAAAATACAGGAAAGGAAGAAAAGACCAAAACAGATGCCAAAAGAGATCCTGAAACTTTCTCTTGAATACAAACACACACACTCACTGCCATTGAGTCAAACCTGACTCATAGTGACCCCACCTTGGGTTTCCAAGGCAGTATCACTATGGAAGTAGATTCCCCAAACTTCCTTCCAAGGAAGGTAGTTTTGAACTGCCAGCCTTCTGGTTAGCAGTCAAATGCCTTAGGCACTATGCTACCAGTGAACAGAGAGCATCTAAAGCAAATGGAAGAAATGACAAGATAAAGGATCTGAACAGAAGATTTCAAAGAACAGCTTGAGAAGACAAAGTCAATTATAATGAAACATGAAAAGACCTGGAGTTAGAAAACCAAAAGGGAAGAACATGCTCAGCATTTCTCAAACTGAGAGAACTGAAGGAAAAAAAAAAAAAAAAATTCAAGCCTCAAGTTGCAATTGAAGGATTATATAGCCAAAATATTAAATGATTCTGGAAACATCAAAAGAAGATGGAAGGAATACACAGAGTCACTGTACCAAAAAGAATTGGTCCATGTTCATGCATTAAAGGAACTAGTATATGATCAAGAACCAAAGGTATTGAAGAAGGAAGTTGAAGTTGTACTGAAGAAATTGGCGAAGAACAAATCTACAGGAATTGATGTTGAGATTGAATTGAGATGTTTCAACAAACAGATGCCACACTGGAGGCACTCACTTAGCTGTGCCAAGAGATTGGAAGACAACTACCTGGCTAACCGACTGGAAAAGATCCATTTGCACCCATTCCAAAAAAAAAAAAAGGTGATCCCACAGAATATGAAAATTATCAAACAATTTCATTAATGTCACATTTAAGCAAAATCTTACTGAAGATAATTAAAAAATGGTTGCAGCAGTACAGTGACAGAGAACTACCCGAAATACAAGCTGGATTCAGAAGAGGACATGGAATGAGGGATCTCATTGTTGATGTGAGATGCATCTTGGCTGACAGAAAGGAATACCAGAAAGATGTTTACTTTTGTTTTACTGACTATGCAAAAGCATTCTATTGTGTGGATCATAACAAATTATGGATAACATTGAGATGAATGGGAGTTCTAGGACACTTAATTGTGCCCATGAGGAACCTGTACATAGACCAGGAGGGCTGTCTCTCAAACAGAACAGGGGACATTGCATGGTTTAAAATCAGGAAGGGAGTGTGTCAGGGTTATATCCTTTCACCATACTTATTCAATCTGCATGCTGAGCAAATAACCTGAGAAACTGGACTATATGAAGAAGAGTATGACATCATGATTGGAGGAAGACTCATTAACAACTTGTGATATGCAGATGACACAACTTTGCTTGCTGAAAGTGAAGATGACTTGAAGCACTTACTGACAAAGATTAAACTACAGTCTGCAGTATGGATTACACCTCAAAATAAAGAAAACAAAAATCCTTACAAATGCACCAATAAGTAGCATCATGATAAATGGAGGAAAGATGGAAGTTGTCAGATATTTCATATCACTTGGGTCCACAATCAACACCCATGGAAGCAGCAGTCAAGACATCAGATGACTTATTGCACTGGGCAAATTTGCTCCAAAAGACCTGTGTACAGTACTGAAGGGCAAAGATATCTCTTTGAAAACTAAGACATGTCTAACCCAAGCTATGGTATTTTCAATTGCCTCATATGGATATAAAAGCTGTACAATGAATAAGGAAGACCAAAGAAAAGTTTATGCTTTTGAGTTGTGGTGTTGGTGAATAATACTGAAAGTACCATGGGCTACCAGAAGAACTAACAAATCAATCCTGGAAGAAATGCAGCTGGAATGCTCCTTGGGAGTGAGAATGGGCAAACTTTGTTGTACCCACTTTGGTTCTTGTTGTCATAAGGGACCATTCCCTAAAGAAGGATATCATTCCCAGTAAAGTGGAGGGTCAATGAAAAAGGGGAAGGATCCCATCAAGATGACTGACCCAATGGCTGCAAGGATGGTCTCACTTATAGCAAGAGTTGTGAGACTGGCACAGGACCAGGCAATATTTCATTCTATCATCAGAGCTGACTCAACAGCACCTAAACAACAACAACATGTTGTGATGTATGGGTCTGGAGTTATTTTTCTGCAAGTAGATATGTGAATTTGGTGTTATGCTTGATAGTCTATTTATGCCATATATTAGATTAGGGTTCCTAAATTTGCCCCTAGTTTTTCCTTGAGGATCTTCATAGTTTTAAGTTTTACATTTAAGTCTTTGATCCATATGGAGTTAGTTTTTGTGTATTGTGTGAGGTACAAGTCTTGTTTCATTTTTCTGCAAATGGATATCCAGTTTTGCCAGCACCATTTGTTAAACAGCCAATCTCTTCCCCATTTAATTGATTTTGGCCCTTTGTCAAAGATCATCTGACCATAGGTCAATGGATCTATTTCTGGGTTCTCAATTCTATTCCATTGGTTTATGTGTCTGTCATTGTACAAATACCAAGTAATTTTGACTGCTGTGGCTGTATAGCAGGTTTTGAGATTCAGCAGTGTGAGACCTCCTACTTGTTCTCCTTCAAAATTGCTTTGCTTATCTGAGGTCTCTCTCCTTTCCATATAAAGTTAGTGATTGGTTTTCCCATATCCTTAAAGAATGTTGATGAGATTTGGATTGGAATTGCATTAAATGTATAGATTGCTTTGGGTAGAATTAACATTTTCACAATGCTCAGTCTTCCTATCCATGAGCATGGTATATTCTTCCATTTATGTAAATCTCTTATGGTTTCTTGAAGTAGTGTTTTGTAGTTTACTTTGTATGGGTCTTTTGTGTTCCTGGTAAGATTTATTCCCAAGTATTTATTTATTTTGTAGGTATTGTAAATGGTATTGATTTTCTTATTTCTTTTTCAGCAATCTCTTTGTTGGTGTAAAGGAATCCAATCTTGCTGGTGTAGAGTAATCTCTTTGCTGGTGTATCCTGCCACTGTGCTAAGTCTCTCAGTTCCAGCAGGGTTTTTTGTTTGTTTGTTTTTTTAACTGAGTCTCTTGAGTTTTCTACATATAGCATCTTATCATCAGCAAACAGAGATAGTTTTACTTCTTCCTTATGAATCTAGATGCCTTTGATTTTACTTTCTTGCCTTATTGCCCTGGCTAGGATTTCCAATAGAATGTTGAATGGAAATGGTGATAGAGGGTATCTTGTCTGATTCCTGTTTGCAAGGGGAATGGTTTCATTCTTTCTCCATTGAGAGTAATGTTGGTTGTTGGTTTTGCATGTATGCCGTTTATTACATTGAGGAATTTCCCTTCTATTCCTATTTTGCTGATAGTTTTGATCAGGAATGGGTGTTGAATTTTATCAAATGTCTTTTCTGCATCGATTGATATGATCTTGTGGCTCTTTTGTTTTATTTATGTGTGGATGACACTGATTGTTTTTCTAATGTTGAACCATCCTTGCATACCTGATATGAACCCCACTTGGTCATAATGATTGTTTTTTTGATATGCAGTTGGAGTCTATTGGCTAGGATTTTGTTGAAGATTATTGCATCTATATTTATGAGGCATATTGGTCTGTTGTTTTCCTTTTGAGTGATATCTTTGCCTGGTTTCTGTAACAAGATTATGCTTGCTTCATAACATGAATTGGAAGGATTCCATCCTTTTCTATGTTTTGGAATAGTTTGAATAGGAATGGTGTCAGTTCTTCTCTGAATGTTTGGTAGAATTCTCCAGTGAAACCAATTGGGCAAGAACTTTTTTGTTGTTGTTAATTTTTTTATGACCTATTCAATTTCTTCTTTTGTTTGGGGTCTGTTCAACATTTCCATCTCAGTCTGTGTTAGTTATATAAGTAGTGTGTTTCTAGAAATCTGTCCATTTCTTTTAGATTTTCTAATTTATTGGAGTACCATTCTTCACAGTATCTTGATATCCTTTTTATTTCAGTTGATTCTGTTGTGATGTTGCCCACTTCATTTCTCATTTGTGTTATTTGTATTCTCTCACTCTTTTCCTTTATTAAATTTACCAGTGGTTTGTTAATGTTATTAATCTTTTCAAAAAAACCACCCCTAGTCTTGTTGATTTTTTCTATTGTCTTCCTATTTTCTGCTTCACTGATTTGTGCTCTAATCTTTATCACTTCCTTTCTTCTGGTGACTATAGGCTTTCCTCGTTGTTCTTTTTGTAATTCTTGGAGATGTTGTTTGAAAGTGTCGATTTTGGCTGTTTCTTCTTTTCTGATGTGTGCATTGATTGCTATAAATTGGCCTCTGATCACTTTTTTTTGCTGTGTCCCAAAGATTTTGGTATTTTGTGTTTTCATTTTCGTTTGATTCAAGGAATTTTTGAATTTCTCTTTTTATGTCTTCTCTTATCTATTCTTTCTTAAGGAGCATGCTGTTCAGTTTCCATGTGTTTGTTCTTTTTCCACTGATTTTCCTATTTTTGATTTCTAATTTGATAGCATTGTGATCCGAGAAGATGTGTTGCAGTATATCAGTGTTTTTTAATTTATTAATGCTTGCTTTATGGCCTAACATATGGTCTATTATGGAAAATGTTCCATGTGTACTGGAGAAGAATGTATATTGTGCTGAGTTGGGTGGAGTGCTCTGTGGATGTCTATAAGGTCAAGTTGGTGGGTTGTATTGTTTAGCTCTTCTGCATCTTTGTTGAGTTTCTTTCCAGTTGTTCTATCTTACATTGAAAGTTGTTTATTACAATCTCCTCCTATGACTGTGGAATCATCTATTTGCATTTTCAATTCTGTTAAAGTCTGATTTATGTATTTTGAGGCTTTTTTCATTGGATTCATAGATATTTATTATGGTTGTATCTTCTTCTTCAAGTGATCCTTTAATCATTATAAAATGCCTTGCCTTGTATGGTGTTTTATATCTGAAAATCAATTTGATCATGAATTAATATTGTCACTCCTGCTCTTTCTTCGTTGTCATTTGCTTGATATATCTTTTACCAACCTTTGATTTTTAGTCTATTTTGTCTTTGTCTCTAAGATGTGTCTCTTATAGACAGAATATTGATGAGTTATGGTGTCTTATCCAGTCTGCAACTCTCTGTCTCTTGAGTGGTGCATTTAATCCATTACCAGGCAGTGTAATTATTGACAAGTATAAATTGGTTGTTGTCATTTTGTTATGTGTTTTTTCATGGTATTGCTCGTTTCCTTGTTGCATATAATTTCCTGTGTTGAGCTCATTATGTTTATGAATCACGTTATCATTTCCTTCATTGCTGTTTGCTAAATATTTGTGCTTGTCCTCTTTTGCATTGTGATGTGAAGGTTTATCATTTTTCTTTGAGGTTACTCTGTGATTTATAATTTTCTCCCTGAGTTTAGAACAGTCCATTCTATCTTGCAACTCTCTCAACTTCCTCCCCATTTAGAAGTTCTGTAACTACCTTTTTTTTCTTTCTTTTTATTTTGTAGTTGTCCTCATTTGCTAACTGATGGCTCAGATTCTCTTTAGAATCTTGTAAGCTTATATTACTTTGGATACATCCATAGCTATGTTGGCTTCTGGCTTATGCCATCTTGTGTAGTAATGGTCAGTTATTTACTCTCATTGGTTCTGTGTTCGAAGGACTCCCTTTAGTGTCTCTTGTAAGATTGTTCTGGTTTCAACAAATTACCTTAATTTGTGCTTGTCTGGAAATATCGTAGTCTCACCATCATATTTGTGGGACAATTTAGCTGAGTATATAATGCTTGGTTGGAAATTTTTCTCTTTCAGGGTTTTATATATACCATCCTATTGCTATTGCCTTCTAGAGGAGTTCTGGTGGTGTAGTGCCTAAGGCATTTGACTACTAACCAGAAGACTGGTGGTTCAAACCCACCAGACACTCCTTGGGTAGGAGGTTAGGCAATCTACTTCCATGGTGATACCACATTGGAAACCCAAGGAGGGTTCTCTATCAGTTGGATCCTACTCGACAACAGTGAGTTTGGGTTTGGGTATTTTTGTTGCCTTCCAGCCTGCATGGTTTCTGCTGAGAAATCAGAGTTTATTCTTATTGGTTGCCCTTTGTAGATAACTTTTCATTTTCCCCGTGCTCCTTTCAGAATTCTTTTTTTCTTTGTGGTTTTGATGAGTTTAATGATGATATGTCTTGGTGATTTTCTTTTGGGATCTATTCTGTTTGGATTTCATTGGACTTCCTGAATGGATATATTCTCATCTTTCATCATATCAGTGAAGTTCTCTTCAAACACATCTTGGATAATTTTCTCAGTGGTTTTCTTTTTTTCTTCCTGTTCTGGAATTCCATTACATGTAAGTTATTCCTTTTGATGGTACCCCACATGTATTTAGGCTTTCTTTGTTTTGTTTTGATCTTATTTCTGATTGATCCCTTTCCAAACAAATATTCAGGTATGTGTCTTTAATCTCATTAACTCTGTCTTTTATTGATTCAATTCTACTCCTTTGCCCTTTCAGTGTGTTACCTCTTTCTGAAAATTTTGTATTAATCTTCTGCATTTCTATCTGTAGATTTTGTATCATTTCTAATTTTTCATTTGTTTTATCTTTTTCTCCTGTTTTTTTCTTCCAAAATTGTTCTAGAGTTTTGTCTGTGTCTTCCTTAATTTTGTCAGTGTTTTCCTTGATTGCTCTCTCAATTCTTTGAAAGTATCTAAGTATAATTCTTCTGAACTCCTTGTAAGGGAGTTCTAATGCTGATTATTCCTCAGGAATGTGTTCTAGTTCTGTATCCTGCTCCCTTGTTTCTATGTTTTATCTTGCTTCTTTGTGTGGACTGTGATGGTCTGTTTTCTCTGAGACACTGTGACATTGTTGTATTTATATTTAATTGGTGATTGTACATTGGAGTGATTTGCCCAAGATTTTCATTTTCTTTCTTTCTTTTTTTTTTGGGGGGAGGGATGCATTTGAGTAAGCAGGGTACTATGTTCCTCTATTCACTGGTTGGCAGCATTTATGCATTCACCACCTGTCTTCTGGTCATTGTGATAGAGAATGAGAGTGGTGACACCGAACTCTGTTACTGTTTGTGAAGAGCAGTTAAGGGTGAGTCAGGGTCTTCTTGGTTGTCATGTATCATTAGCCAGTTGGTGAAGAAGGAAGTGATGGCTCTCATCACTAAGTGGAACTGCAGGAGGTGCAGGTGTGGTTGCATTGTATGGGCACAGTTGCTGTCTCCCACTCAGTTAGACAAAAACAATAATTGAAAAACCATTTACAAAGTAAAAGCAAGTGGACAAAAACCACTGCATAAACACCAAAGAACAATTACCAAAAAGAGAAAAAAAGAAGAAAAAAGTGGAAGGGCAATACATGAAAGTGTTTAAAGAAATATTTAAAAAGCCAAAAGCAATATGCATAGAAAAATGGTAAAGAAAGAAAAACAAAAGTGTAATATGTGGGGAGAAGGCAATAAGAGCAAAGAGGTAGAGTAGGAGAATAATGAAGAAAAGAAATAGGAAAAAAAAAAAAAGAAGAAGAACTGGGAGAAGCATGAGAAAGAAAAAAATGGAAACCAGGAATAAGGAAGAGATAAAAAGCTGAAATTTAGAACCTGGAAAAGGAAGAAGAAAAAATAATAATAAAAAGGAAGAAAGAAATAGTAATAATAATAATTTTAAAACAGACAAAAACAAACTATAAAAAATAAAATTAAAAATCTAGGCAGGGTGGGGCAGGGCTCCCAGCCTCCATCAGAGTGCACATGTTGTTGTTGTTGTTGTTATGTGCCGTCAAGTCGGCCCCGACTCATAGCGACCCCTCCTTGGGTTTCCGAGGCAGTATCACTACGGAAGTAGGATTGCCCAACCTTCCTTCCGAGGAGTGGCTGGTGGGTTTGAACCGCCAGCCTTCTGGTTAGCAGTCAAGTGCTTTAGCCACTATGCTACCAGAGCTCCTAGAGTGCACATACTGGGATGGAAATCCTCCTGGCCCAGGAAGTTGGTGTGAGTGAGGGACGGCTGCACCTCTGTTCACCAAGAGGGAGTGGGGTACAAAAGTAATAATGGGAATATCACACCTTTCCTGTCATTCATGTCCAGAATGTCCTTGTGGTTCTTGGCCAATGGAGTCTATTCAGATACCTGGAATCTTAGAGAACACTGTGGTTTTAAATATACAAAATGGTTGAACAACTTGTAAACTTTCAAAATGGCTGCATCCTCCAGACAGCCAAAAGTCCACAGCTCAGCCAATCTCCCTCTTCACTACTTCCCTTTTTATTCACCAGCTACCAGTACAGTCCTCCACACAGCCCTTGGCTAGCAGGGATGATTTTTACATTGATTCTTAGGTCCTCATACCACTTGGCAATATCCAAGCTGTCCGTTCTGTCAGGAATTCTGACAGATTGCAGCTCCATATGTCTCCTTTTTTGGTGTTTTCATGCAGGTTCCTCACCTTGTTCTATATCCTTCCTTTCAAAACTCAGGGCTCCAGGATAATCTTCTATATCTATATTAATTGGTTCCCCTTTTCTTTGTTGAAGAAGGTCTGTGTAGTTTGTCTCCCCTCCCGCCATCTTAATGGAACCCAGTGATCATGATGGATGCTTTTCTTAATATGTTACTGTATTCTGTTTACTATAATTTTGTTGAGAATTTTTGTGTGTACACTTAGTCCCCGATTATGAACGTCCAACTTACATACAACCCATAGTTACTACCCAACCCTGTAAAGACTATTATATTAAAAATTTGAAGTACATATAATGGTTCACAATAATAAATGGGTATTATCTTATGATGCACATCAAAATATTATTATTACTCTAACTCCCAAGCCATACTCTCTGCCATCAAATCAATTCTGACACATAGAGACACACATTGGGTTTTCAAGATGGTAAATCTTTGTGGGAGCAGAATGCTACAGTATTATTATTGCTTTATAATTATTTAAGGATGTTTTAGTGTATCTGGAAGTGTTCCTTTACTGTTTTTTATGCAAAGAAATGTACACTATGTATTAAGACAAATATTTGACTAACTGATGTTTTATATGAACCAGACCTTACTGGTATGATTAATGTACAAATTACACTTAGAGACAGATTTAGGAATGGAACTCGTTCATACTCTGTGGACTGCTTATATACTCATGAGGGATATTAGTCTGAATTTTACTTTTTTGTGATGTCATTTCCTGGCTCTGGTATCAGTATAATATGACTTCATGAAATGAGTTAGGGAATATTCTTTAATCTACTATGTTTTGGAAAAGTTTGTGTAAAACTTGTGTCAACTCTTCTCTGAATATTGGGAAAATTGTCTGGTGAGGCTGCCTGGTCCTGGACTTCTCCTTTTTGGGGGGATTTATTTATTTATCTTTCCCAAAACCTTTTCAATCTCTTTTTTTTGTTTTAAACTTGTTTAGACTGTCTATCTCTATTAGTATTAGCTTATATAGGTAATGTGTTTCTAGGAATTTGCCCATTTTTTCTGTTTTCAAATTTGTTGTTGTTGTTGTTGTTAGGTGCCATCTATTTGTCTCTGACTCATAGTGACCCTATGCACAGCAGAACAAAACACCATCTGGTCCTGAGCCAGCTCCATGATTCTTGCTACACTTGAGCCCATTGCCACAGCCACTGTGTCAATCCATTTTGTTGACAGCCCTCCCTCTTTCCTTGACCTTCCACCTCACCAAGCATGACATCCTTCTCCCTTCTAACAACATGACCAAAGTAGGTGAGATGAATTCTGGCCATTCTTGCCTCCAAGGAGCATTCTAGCTGCCCTTCCTCCAGGACAGACTTCTTAGTTCTTTTAGCAGTCCACGGTACTTTCAGCATTCTTTGCCAGCACCACAGCTCTAAAGCATCAATTCTTCTTCTGTCTTCCTTATTCATGTGAGTCTAGCTCTCACATGCATATGAGGCAATTGAAAATACCATGACTTGTGTCAGGTGTGCCTTAGTCCTCAAGGAGACATCTTTGCTCATCAGCACTTGAAAGAGGTCCTTTGTAGCTGATTTGCCCTGTGCTGTATGTCATCTGATGTCCTGACTGCTGCTTCCACTGGTGTCAATTGTAGAACCAAGTAATGTGAAGTCTGACAATTTCAATCTTTTCTCCATTTATCGTAATGTTGCTTATATGACAAGTTGTGAGGAGTTTTGTTTTCTTTATATTGAGATGTAATCCATACTGCAGCCTGTATTCTTTAATCTTCATCAGTAAGTACTTCAAGTCATCCTCACTTTCAGCAAGCAAAGTTGTATCGTCTGCGTATCTCATGTCGTTAATGATTCTTCCTCCAATCCTAATACCACGTTCTTCTTCACATAGTACAGCTTCTCGGATTATTTGCACAACATACAAATTGATGTGCAGCATCAAATTTGTTAGAGTGCAAGTTTTCACAGTATTCTGTTATAATCCTCTTCATCTTAGTTGGGTCTGTTGTAATGTATCCAATTTCATTTCTTATTTTGGTATTTTCCTCTTATAATTTATTTATTTGTTTATTTATTTATTTTCTCTTTGTCAGTCTAGCCAGTGGTTTTTCTATTTTATTGATCCTGTCAAAAGACCAACTTCTGGCCTTACTGATTCTTTCTGTTGTTTTCCCCTTTTCTACTTCATTTGTTTCTGCTCTGATCTTTATTATTTCCCTTTTTCTGGTAGGTTTTGTCTTCTTTGGAACTTTGTTTTCTATTTGTTCTAGTTATTAGGACATTTATTTTTTTATGTAGACATTTTACTATGGATTTCCATCTGATCATTACTTTTGCTTTATCTCCTAGGCTGTAGTGTGTTATGTTTTCATATTCATTTGATTATAGGTATTTTTAAAATTTCACTTTTGATTTCATTTATTATCCAATACTTTTTTAGTAATGGTTTTATTACATTTTCATATATATCTTATTTTTCCTTCTTCTTCCTATGTTTTTAATTATTATTATTGATTCATAGGGAGCTCTGGTGGCACAGTGCCTAAGGCATTTGACTGCTAACCAGAATGCTGTGGTTCAAACCCACCAGACACTCCTCAGAAGGAAGATTGGGCAATTTACTTCTGTGAAGATACTGCCTCAGAAATCCAATGAGTCAAGTCGACTTGACAGCAGTGAGTTAATAGGTTCATATTATAGTGGTCAGAGAAGATGCTCTGCATCTTAAAATCTTTTAAAATGTCTTGTGAAATTTTAGTTGTTAAAAATGTGTTGTGATTTGATCTGTGACCTAGAATATGATTTATTTTGGAGAATGTTCCATGCGCATTAGAGAAAAATGTGTGTTATGTCAGTGTTGGATGGTGTATTCTGTATGTCTGTTACGTCCAATTTGTTAGTAGTGTTATTCAAGTCTTTTATATCTTTATTGATTTTCTTTCTTGTTCTATCTATAGTTGAAAGCAGTGCATTGAAAATTCCTATTATTATAGGTCTATCTATTTCTCTAATTGTGTTAGAGTTTGCTTTATAAATTTTGCGGCAGCCTCATTGGGTGCATACATATTTATAAATACTTATAAGTGTTATGTCTTCTTGCTGAAATGTCCCCTTTATTTGTTATATAGTGTCCTTTGTTTCTTAGAATGGATTTTGGCTTAAACTCTATTTTGTCAGATATTAATATTGCTACTCCTGCTCTGTTGGCACAGTGGTTAAAGAATTTGGCTGCTAACCAAAAGGTTGGCTGTTCGAACTCAACAGCCAGTCTATAGGAGGAAGATTTTTTGTAAAGAAATACAGCCTTAGAAACCTTATGGAGAAGTGCTACTCTGCCCTACAGGGTCACTATGAGTTGGAATTGACTCCATGACAGGGGAGTTGGTTTGGTCTTTGGTTTGCTCTTTTTCAGTTACTGTTTGCTTGATACATTTTTCTTTCCGTCTTTATTTTTAACCTACTTATGTCTGTGCCTAAAGTACATGTCTTATAGAAAACAGATTAATAAGTCATTTTTTAAAAAAAAAAAAATCCATTTTGCAATTCTTTCTCTTGATTGGATCATTTAATCCATGTACATTCTGTATGATTGACAGGGGAGAATTTACTGCAGTCAATTTTTTAAATACTTTTTTTTGCACATGTTTGTGGTATAAGTAGTTTCTTTGTTCTTTTTTACTTTTCATTCTGAGTTCTTTTTGTATGAGAGTTTTCTTTTCTTTTCATTGATGATGTTTTTGTTTATGTGTGTGTTTATGATCATTTTTCCCCTTTATTTTGTGAATAGATTTATAAATTTTCTTTGTGATTATCTTATGATTTAGATTTATCATCTTATATTTAAAACAATTTGTTGAATCTTTAAATTGTCTTTATTTTCTCAGCATGTGTAACTTCTATACCTACACAATTCATTCATTCTTTTGTTTTGCTGTTATGTAAATTACAACTTTGTATTTTAGATTTCCTGTAATTGATTTTATGGTTTTATTTTAAATTCAATGCTTTTACCAGGCTTGGAATCTGAGTGATGTCATCATGTGTCTTTATCTCAGGTTGCTGTCTGATACTGTTTTTTATTTGAAGGATTCCCTTTAAAATTTCTTGTGAAATTTTTCTGATTGTTACAAATTCCCTTAATTTCTACCTATCTGAGAATGTCTTAATTTCTCTCATTTTTGAAAGACCATTTTTTCTGGATATTTAATCCTTGGTTGACAATTTGTTGTTGTGTTTGTTATTTTTCAGGGCTTTTTTATACGTCATCACATTGCCTTCTTGTTTGCATAGATTCTGATAAGAATTCAGCATTTTATCTTATTGAGGCTCCCCTGTAGTTGATATTTCTCTATTCTCAAGCTGCTCTAAAAATTCTTTCTTTGTCTTTGGATCTGTAAAGTTAGATTATAATAAGTTTTGGTGAATTTCAATTTGGGGTCTACGTTTATCCTGTGTTGACTTCATTAATCTTCTTAAATGGAAATTTTCTCCAATGGAAATCTTCTCATCCTTTTTGACTTTTGAATAGTTTTCTGTCTTTACTTCTCCAAAAATTCTCTCTATACTTTTTTCCTTCTAATTCTTGGATTTCCAAAATGCATCTGTTATCTCTTTGATGGAGCTCACATAACCCATAGAGTTTCTTCAGTTTTCTTCAATTCTTTCCCTTCTTGTTCTTCATTAAAAATAAATAAATAATAGTGTTAAAAAATTTTGTCCTCTATTTTGCTGTTTTTTTCTTCCATTGCTTCAGTTCTGTGTCCATTCATTGAGTTGTTTGTTTCCATTATTTTATTGTTTAG
>NW_006922559.1:242043-249401 GCF_000298275.1 Orycteropus afer afer
TAGAATCTCTCAATATTGCAACTCGAGGCTTAAATTTTTTCTTCAATTCTTTCAGCTTGAGAAATGCTGAGCATGTTCTTCCCTTTTGGTTTTCAGACTCCAGGTCTTTGCACGTTTCATTATAATAATTGGTTTTGTCTGCTCTAGCTGCTCTTTGAAATCTTCTGTTCAGCTCTTTTTATCTTGTCATTTTTTCCATTTGTTTTAGCTACTCTCCGTTCAAGGGCAAGGTTCAGAGTCTCTTCTGTCATCCATTTTGGTCTTATTTTCTCATTTTTTTAGTGATCTATTGCTGTCTTCATGGATAATGTTCTTGCTATCCTCCCACAATTCTTCTGGTTTTTGGTCATTGGTGTTCAATGCATCAAATCATTCAGATGATCTCTAAATTCAGGAGAGATATATTCAGAATCATATTTTGGCTCTCTTGGACTTGATTTAATTGCCTTTAACTTCAAGTTGAACTTGCATATGAGCAGTTGATGATCTGTTCCTCAATCAGCTCCTGGCCTGGTTTTGGCTGAAGATATTGAGCTTTTCCACTGCCTTTTGCCACAGATATAGTCAACCTGATTCCTGTGTGTTCCATCGGGTGAAGTTCACACGTAGAGCTGCTGTCTGTGTTGTTGAAAAAAGGTGTTTACAATGAACTGCAGAAGTTGATAAAATTCTTCCATTTCCTCATCTTTGTCTTTGGTGGTTGGTGCATAAATTTGAATAATAGTCGTATTAATGGGTCTTCCCTGTAGGCATATGGATATTATCCTATCACTGACAGCATTGTACTTCAGGACATATCTTGAAACTTCCTTTGTGATGATGAATGCTACACTATTCCTCTTGTAACTGTCATTCCTGACATAGTAGATCATATAGCTGTCTGATTCAATATGGCCAAAACCAGTCCATTTCAGCTCACTAATGCTGAGGATATCAATCTTTATGCATTCCATTTCATTTTTGACAACTTCCAATTTTCCTAGATTCATAATTCACACATTCCATGTTCCAATGATTAATGGATGTCTGCAGCTGTTACTCTTCAATTTCTTCAATTTGAGTGGTGCCACATCAGCAAATGGAGGTCTCAAAAGCTTTACCTATCCATATGAGTAAGGCTGGGTTTACTCAGATGATGCAGCTCTTTCTCAATCCTATTTTGAGAGTCTTCTAACCTAACCGGACTATTCATAAAGTTGCACAGTAATGTATCAAACAGTGTTTCTTTGCTATTTATAAGGTATTCCCTGGCCAATTCTTTGAGAAATGAATGGCCTCTTCTTTCTTCCTAGTCTGTCTCAGTCTATAAGCTGGGCTGATACCTATGCACCATGTGCATACCGCTGGGTTTGAAACACCAGTGGCTCAGCCTCAAAACTCACATCAACACGCCACCACGGTAGGAGAAACCAACAGACAAGCTTGTCTCCCTTTTGGAAACCTCTCATACCACCATTTCCTGCATCCCTGAAGCTGAATGCTCCTTTGTCCAGGTTCCTGGGCCTTTTCTTCCCCTTTTTCCCCCTCTCCTGTCCTGCTGCTTTGGGTGTGCCTGAGTTTTCTCTCCTCACCTCAAACCCTGCATCTGACTGCTCCTCTGTCTTCATTCCTGGCTTTTAATCCCCTTTCTCCCACTCTCTTGCCTTGCTGCTTTGGGTGTGCCTGAGTTTCCTATCCTCTCCTGGATCCCTGTGGCAGTCAGATGCAAGGTGAAGAAAAAATACGTGTTTTATTTATGTTTTTCATGATGTTGTACATTAACTTAGACCTGAGTTTCAGCATATCATGACTGAGTTGAGTATTGTGAATATAAGTGAGATGGGGTGGACATGTGAGAAGAAAATAGACATGAATTCACCCAACAATTTTTTACTAGGTGCATACAAAAGGAGACATTTCACCAAAGTGGAGATTTCAAGGAATATACTCAGTGGAGGGTGGAAACAGTTAACCAAATAATTAGATAATAAAGTAATATTCACTGAGATATGAGACTGTGAGACGTTTTTTAGTGGACAAATTCACCAGGTACTAGAAGTCAGTAAATAATTGTGCAGAAAAGTTATTTTTATTCTGGTACATAGTTAATCAATAGGACTTAGGGAGGTGGTGTGTGTGTGTGTATGTGTGAGTGTATGTTTCTATGTGCACAGACATGAATGTAATAGGGTTAGGTAGCAAGGATGTGTGACAGGACTGAGAAAATATGGAAAATATGTGTCAAGTCTTTCAGGTGAGAGAAAGAATTATTTATTTAAGTGTAGTTGCAATATTATATAAGGGAAAGACAGTGATGAGAAAAGATATAGATTGAAGTTCAGATTGTAGCTTTGTAAACAGGCTTTGGAAATTTGGAATAAGGATATATTGAGTAGTGGAAATAGCAGGAATTGATTGGAATTGAGGGGATTTGTTGGATATGACAGAATTAGTTAAAGATAACTCCCAGGTCAGCAACCTGGAGAATTGAATAGAGTAACACAGAAGGAAATTAATGTTTTGAGGGGGGCAGTGAAATTATGAGTCAAGTGTTGGAGAAGCTGAGTTTGAAATAATAAAATAGTTAAGAGAATGGAGTTCAGAGTCAGACTATACGGTTTTGAATTCTGGTTCTTCTATTTGTTAGTTAAGTGACCTTGGGAATATTTCCTCTCGGCACTTCAATTTCTTCATTTTAATATTTTTATTAAATAATAATAGTACTAGACTCATAGAACTATTATAAATATTAAATAATCATAAAATGTGATATGCAAAATTACTTTTGAAAATTTCAGAATAATACCCAGTACATTGTTAAGAAACTATAAAGATGTCTGTAAAGTATGCATTTCTTGATGTCCAACATGATTTTGAATACACAAGTATGTATTTGGAGTTCATAGGTGTTGCGTAGGCTGGATATAAAGATTAAAGATTTGCTGTTATTAATATATAGGTAATAAATGATGCAATTAGAGTAGATTGAATTATCCAGAAAGAGAGGATGCAATGTGTGAAAAGGCTTACAGTAAAAATTTAAGGACATTAATATATAAAAGATGGTCAAATACAATTTTCAAGGAGAAATCAGAAAAGAGGAAGACAAGAGATTGTTTCACTAAAACATCACAAATGTACCAAATATTGTAAGCATATGATGCTGATTAAATGACTATAATATTTATATATCCCCTATCCTAAGATTCAAATCATTAGGTCAACTTTACTCTTGTAGCACTTACCTGTGAAGGTATGTCTGAGTTTCCTTTGGCCTGTCCTCATTTACAGTTGTCCCAGAATAGTTATATAAATTGTATGGACCCAAAGATTCAACCAAGATATTCAGAATGCATTAGGCATGGGAACTGTTTTGGCAGATATGGACAAGGAAGAACGTAATACAGAATGGCACTGACAACAATCTGGGATAATCACACCCTTCACCAATACCTCTGTCTTACTTTCCCAGGGTTTCCACGCCAAAATATCAAGGTAAGCGGCTTTAAAGAAGAAACAGGGTCATATTCACTAGCACACTGGTAAAGATATCAATGTATTTTTGAAGGACACAATTCAATCCATAACATTTTCTAAGGAGAGAGAATGCTCCTACATACAGCAACTGGATGGCACTTTGCAGAGCTTTGGCTGGGTATGCATAGGAAAGGTGGGAGGCATGAATTGGGGTAGAAATCAATTGTTCTTACAATAAGAAGAGCCAAGGGATAGGTGCAACTCAGAAAGAGAGAGAATGGAACCAAGGAAATCAGATACAACATTGAAGAAAGGCGACGAAGGGAATTCTCAGCGGGGGCACACTACAATGAAAGGGGGAACTATGGAAAATGAATATATGTAAGAACTAACTTTATATATTTAGTAATAAAGATAAGCTCCTGTTCTGCCCATTTTAATAAAATCTTCAATATGATTTATATTCCTGATGAATGTTTCTGAGGCAAGTAGATTCTTCCTGGGAAATACAAATAAGAGCCAGTTTTAAATCATGATTAGTCCATTGCAGAAACATAGACCACGCATCTCTGTATTACATAATAAAGTTGGAAGGTCAATATTAAAATTTCTACTTTACACACAGAAAACTGAGGTGTGTAAAGTTTAGATAACTTATCTGAGGTCACAAAACTAGCAGCTGGTAAACCCAAGACTAGAACCCAGAATGCTGGCCTGACAATCTTTATTTAAATCATGCTAGAGGAGAAGATGCTGTCAGTAGTTCTCTCCAGAATAGGTCTGAGTCAAGAAGAGAACACACTAAAATAAAATGAACAATAACAACAACAAAATGATTTAAACCAGATGAAATGTTGAAATGTACATCCCCAAGGACATTTTTTTTTTAAATGAAACTCACTTCAAGGGACTCTATCTCTTGATCTTTTACCTTCATCTTAGAAGGAAACTTTGCAATTTATGATATAACAAAGGAGTATTGATATTGAATAGTGATTGCTACCTCTATCTACTGTGATATTAGAAATAATGTGTCCAACTCTCATGGCAATAAATATCAAAAGCATACTCAGGTTAACAAATTAGGGAAAAAAAAAACCCATGTGGAACACTATTAGGAGATTGTAATAAAATTCCTTCTCTATTAATTAACGTAAGAGGTTTTTCTATTAGTGATGCAGTAACAAGAACATGAGCTTGGAATATGACTTACTCAAATCCCATGTTTACTACTCTTTGCTGGTACTAGAATTTTTAACAAATTAACTGTGTTTCAGTTTCCTTATTTGTAGAATGTGATAGAGTCCTTGTCTTCAAAGAACTTCTGTTCTGGTGAATAAGGGGGAAAATTCAGAAAAAAAATTAATCTAGAACAATTAATACAAATTTAGGAAAAGACAAGAGTTTGGAAATGATAAACTAAGGCCATATGAGTGAGAATGAAGAGGCACTGTTGTTGTTAGTTGCCATAGAGTCAACAACCTTATGTATAACTGAACAGAACATTTCCCAATACTATGCTATCATCATGACTGCTGGTTATTGAGTCCATTGTTGTGGATATTGAGGTTTCCCTCATTTTTTGCTGATGGTCTGCCAAATGTATAATGGAGTGTAGTGCTTCATTAATTGGCATGATCAGGGATGGACCATCTAATAAGATACTATATTTGGCTTATATTTTGGTATGAAAAAGAGATGATAGAAAATGAGAATTATAATTTTTGAACTAAGCAACTACGTAGTTGTAGTATGATATAGTGACATAGAAAATGTCTGGGAATGAGTATATTTTGGAGGAAAATAACTAGTTATATTTCACCATATGAACTTTGAGATGTCTTTTAAATATTTCAGGGGAAAAAAATAAGAACTCAGTAAGACACATGGGTCTAGGTCCTGGGAGAATGTCCTGGGACAGGTATTATTGCAGGTTTATCATGGCCAAGAGATTAGTGAGATCACATTAGGAGAGAGTGCTGGTAGAAAACACAGGACTGAGGATAGAACTGTGGAGTACTCTTACATTCAAAGGAGCCATCAAAGTAGATTGGGAAGAGACTAGGAAGTGTGAGGAAACCCAGTTGAGTATGTGTGCCGCACATTGCCTTAAAGGCTCTTTCTGGACCTCAAGCAACCATCAAGGGACTGGGATGAAAATTCCACCCAGTGATACTAATCTCTCCATGGGTAATATCCATTTAGCCTGATCAATAGTACAAATGAGATAAATTCATGGTGTTGGCAGTAGTGAAAGCCATTTTAATTACTCACACTCAACAGTGTATAACAGGAAAAGTTCCATCATGAGTGGTCCTATGAGCTGTCTAAACCAAAACCAAACCAATCTCACTGCCATCGAGTTAGAACTGACTCACAGTAACCCCTCCTTGGGTTTCTGAGGTGGTATCTCTATGGAAGTAGATTGCTCAATCTTCCTTCCAGGAGTGGCTGGTGGGTTTGAACCACGATCCTTCTGGTTAGCAGTCAAATGCACTAAGCACTATGCCACCAGAGCTGTCTGGGTGGATGGAAAGATTTAATGTGTGCACCCTCACTTTGAACCATGGACAAAGGACCCGTAATATCTTTCCCTACCCCAGTTTATATTTAAATGGTTGTACATTTCACCGCACAGAGTGCAATGCAATTTTTCCTGCCTGATCACTAGAGGGGGGTAATCAGACAAGGGGGTATCATTCCAGAACTGTCCCCTTTAGCTCTTCTGCTTAATTAGATAAACCATTAGCCTTCAGAGGCAGTGGTGCAGTGGTTTGTTCTGAAGCCCAAAGATGCCAGCAGAGGGGAGGAAGGAATGGGGAGTAAGTATATTCTTTGAGGCCAATGGAAGGACTGCTTTTTCTCAGTATGATGTTACTGAATCCCAGGGGTGGGAGGAGTACATTTCCAAGAAGGGATGGTTAAATTGTAAATAATATAAGGAACTGAGTATTACCTGTAGTAAGAATAAAAGTCAATAATGTCTTTGATAAGATAATAAAGGTTGAAGTGGGATCAATTGAAGAGAGAATAGAAGATGAGCAAGTGTAGATAGGTTATAGGGACAACTCTTAAGAAGAAATGGTGTGAAAAGAAACAGAACATTGAGGAATAACCAGCAGTAGATCTGGAGACAAGGGGATGGGTATTTTTTTTTTTTTTTTCATTTGCTTGTTTTTAGTATTTTTTTTACTTTGGAATAATTTTAGATCTATAGAATTTCAAAGATAGTATTGTGAGATTGGTTTTAAGATAAGTGATTGCTAGGTAGAGGAATAAATTGATGCAGGAGCAAGGTATGACAGGATGAAGCCCTTGAGAAAGTGTTCCATGGGAAGGGATAATGACACATGTGGAAAGGTTTGGCCTTCAGCTGGAGCAGAGATTGGATGGAAGGCAGAGTGACTATAGATGCTAGAGAGTTGGTAGAATTGATGGTGGAATGATGAGGTAGCTCTTTATGAAATATGCGGCACAGTCAACAGCTAAAGGTGAGGAAAGAGAAGATGTGGAGGTCGAGGATATAAAGTAAAATAATATCCTAGTGGCGAAAGTAATTTTTCTGAAGAAATATTGTCATTGATAAATGCCCATTTGAGATTTCTTGGCATGTATTTGAAAAATGACTTTTTTCCCTGGTCATATATACTTGTTTGAAAGTAAATAGAGAGTAAGCAGACCAGAATTGCAGTTTGAGGTAACTATGGCAGATACACTTGAAAATGACCCCCAAGGAGTCATGCCCATGAATAATCCTCTCCCATTGGCTTACTACTAGACAATGTTGTTGTTGTTGTTATGTGCCGTCGAGTCGGACCCAACTCATAGCAACCCCTCCTTGGGTTTCCAAAGCAGTATCATTACAGAAGTAGATTGCCCCATTTCCTTCCAAGGAGTGGCTG
>NW_006922559.1:249501-251548 GCF_000298275.1 Orycteropus afer afer
ATCTTCTGTCTCTGTGTTAATTGGTTTCCCTTTTCTTTGTTGAAGAGGGTCTGTGCAATCCTTCTGCCTAGTCCGCCATCTTGCCCCGCCTCTAGCTTGTAAATTTCTTGTTGTTGTTTTTGTAAGAATTCTGTTTCTTTATTAACTTTGACATTTTGTATTGTTTTCTTATATTATTCTACACTTTGTTTTTCCTGTGATCTCTTAGAGGAGTTTTAATACTAGCTTTAATACTAGCTTTTAGTCTGTCAGATAATTCCATTATCTTTTCTTCCTCAGAAAGCTTTTCTGTCCCTTTATTTTGTCTATTTGTTTGAGTCATCTTTTCCTGTGTCTGCATATGATTTATAGCTTACTCTTATCTTCCAGACATTGAGGTTTTATTTTCTTTACTAAGATATTTCTAAGATTTATATTTATTTGCTTAATTAAATATTTATATTTGTTTGTTCTTATTTTTATATTTTTCCTGTTGGTTTTGATAAATTAGGAGCATAGTTATTTTTTTTTTTCCTTTTCTGTTTTCTGTTTCTTTAATACTATTTTAATTGTTGTTGTTTTGTGATATGTATTCAAGTATGATTTAGTGCTGCTGGTTGGCTCACACTTGCAAGTGTGGTGGGTGATACATTCACAGGAACCCTTTCTCATTAAATGCATATGTCTTCCTTTGAGGGATTATTTGAAGGTGTGAGAGCAAGTCTCATCTCCTATATTAGTCATATATGTGGTAAGGATTCCTCTGCAGCTCTTGAGAGACAGTATGGACATTTTGTGCTGGCATGAGCAGTTATTATGGCTGTGGGAGAGCATGACAACTTTTATTTGTAGTTATAGGGAGGCAGTTCTACCTAAATGGGCAAGGCAGGGCCTCTGTGAAGACATTGTATGGATGGAAAGAGTAAAATGAGTTTCCACATGTGCAAGTGGCCTTCATCAACAGATAAGATGGGGGATGGATGTCACTGAAATTGGGTCCAGATGACCAGTGGGCAAGGTTGTCATAAGACCACCCTTGCTAATCCATTTTTATGGTCAGGGTGAGGCCTGCTCAAATAAGTAGGGAAGAGGAATAGCATGGGGTCAGGAAATGGATTTCTAACTGTCATTTCATGGGTTATACTATTCAATATGCAGCTCCAGTCCAGATGAATGATTGCATCATTAGTATTTATCATCCTCCTTTCTCTACACTTATCAGGGACTCTGGATCGCTCTTCTACCTTCCTGTTCTTGTCCTTTGTCCTTGTGCAGATGTGCATTCCCTGGTTTGTTTATCCTCTGTCCTGAGATTCCAACAATTAAGTCTTCTTTAGTCCTGTGAACTTCTCTTTGTTTTCTTATTTTCAAAGTTATGGCATTCCCACATGTTACCTTCTCAAATTTATCCCAATTTAACATATGTCATGCCAATTTCATTTCATTTCACATTTGTCTATACAATATCTCAGTCTCTGAATGTTTTTTCCATGAATTTTCTTTCCTGGACTCCATGCCTCGGGATGATGGTTGTTGCTGTCCCAAAATAGCTACACCATACCTGCTGGCCAATTGGGCTAAGTCAATCTGTGAATCTCCATGTTCTTACTGTTTTAGATGTATTTCTCCCTTCAATTATTATTTGGTCAAATTTTTCAACCATTCAATTGATGTTCAGGAATCCAAGATTATTATTTGTATCAGTTTCATTTACACTTACTCCTCACTTATCAACATGGATAAGTTACAAAGATCAGGTAATTGTGCAAAAAGTGGCATTATATGAAAATGGAGGATGACCACATCATATCACAGAATGGAGGGTGACTACATCATTGCAAAACTCCCAAACTTATCATCATATAACTGCCAAATTAAATCATTACCTAACCACCAAACTACTGGATATCATGACCAGCCAAGTTGAACCATCACAGCCAGCATTGGTCTCACCTTGTCCCTCTGCACTCATTACCAGACATACATCATTAATGTGCAAAATTGTCAGAAAGATTTTTTTTTTCCTGTTAAGTGAAATATCAGATAATGAGATAAGTGAAGAGTAGGG
>NW_006922559.1:261353-271762 GCF_000298275.1 Orycteropus afer afer
AGGAGTGGCTGGTGGGTTTGAACCACCAGCCTTCTGGTTAGCAGTCAAGTGCCTTAGGCGCTATGATACCAGAGCTCCCTTTCTAGACAATAGAATGTGGTAAAGATGAAAGGATTTTGCAGATGCAATTAACATGCCTAATTCTTTAACTTTGAGTTAATCAAAAGGGTTATTATCCTTAGGCCTAACCTAATCAGGTGAATTCATTTAAAGAGGGCCCAGGTTTCCCTAAAGATAGAGAGTCAAGACAATAGAGCCCCTTTTGTCTCCCTACCTCCCTCCCTTCCTCCCTCTCCCCTCTCAATCTATCTCTTTCCATTGCTTGACTTTTGAAAATTCGAGTTCCATAATAACTTCTATAGCTACAAGGAAATTAATTTTGCCAACAACTTGAGGGAGATTAGAAGTGATTCTTTCCTTAGTCAAACCTTTAGAGGAGAAGACAGCCTGTCTAACACTCTGATTTAAGCATAGATTCCAGCTAAGCCATTCCTAGATTTCTGACTGCTAAAACTGTGAGGCAATAAATGGGTATTGTTGTAAGCCACCAAATCTGTGGTCATTTATTGATAACCAAGGGAAAAAAATGTGGCAAAGAAATATAATACAGGAACGCTGAAGTAGAAAATGAGAACAAAAACAGCAAGATAAGGACAGTTTAAAAGAATGGTTATGATGCCAAACTACAGAAATGAGGCTGAGTTAGGAGGTAAGTGAGGATGGGAAGATTATAATAAACAGGTAAAATGTCACAGGGTCAATAGGTTAGAGAGCTCATTGTTATTAGGTAATTGCCAAAATGTATGTTCAAAAGAAAATTCACCAGAAGGAATGGCAATATTTGGCAGAGAGAAATACAAAGAAGAGAGGAGAGAGGAGAGGGTTCTCATCTCCCTGTGTCTGTCTCTTAATTGGTTCCAAGCCTCAGTGATGGACAGGGATGTTAGGTTTTGATCCTGCATGATGCCAGCAGCTATGAGAGAAGCCTTGAGGTCTTGCTCAAGAATAGAAGTGTTAGTGATCTAGAATCCAGACCTTAGGGCAACTGGCCACGCTACTGAAAGAAAGGGATAAGAAATACATGAAAAGTAACTTGGCACATAATGGATAGTCTATATACATAAGATTCCTCTTTCTCTTTTATAAAATGAGGGTCTTTGATTTTATTGTTACTGGTGACCTGTGGTCTGTAACTGAGAATTCTAGATATTGAGATTGGCAGAGACTTCTGTATAGAGGGAAAGGGTGAGTCACTGTTTAGTAAGCATTAGCTATCTGTTTATGATGATTAGGGTTTTTATGATGTAAGATAAAAGCTAGAAGCTTTTTCATTGGCCTTTCAAATGCCTGCAAGGTCACACATGGTGGATGGTTTCACCAGAACTTCCAGATTAAAGCAGACTAAGAAGAAAGACTTGGTGATCTACTTCCAAAAATTCTCTAGTGAAAAACGTAGAGATTACAACTGAACGTTGTTTGAATTGATTGATTTGGAAATGTCATCAAGAGGGATCAATTGCTGAAGGAAGACACCATGTTTGATGAAAGAAAGGGCCAGCAAGGTTGAGGGAGACCCGTGGTCATATAAACTGACACAGTAGCTGCAATGATGGACTTGACCATGAGGACGACACGGGTCTGGGCAACATTTCATTCTGGTGTCCGTAAGACCTCCCTGAGTCAGCGTACATGGAATGACAGCTATCTCTCTACCTATTAACTAGTCGGGTTGTTTCACATACAGGAAGAAAGGAATTTGGAGGACATTTGAGGATTTAAGCTTCCAAATAAAGACAAAAATCCACCTGGATTTGGTGTTCCTTTACTGGGAGATGACTATAAGTACTGATGCTAGACATAGCTTGGACTTGCCTGTGAGAAAGCCCAGGGGATGGAGGAGAAAGTAAAATTGTCCCATAGTGATAAGCAGGGATGACATATGGGTCCAGTCATCCCTGAAGACATCACAATGCCTGCTCACCTCAGCTGCAATTTGGTTATGTTGTTCTTATTGTTAGGTGCCACCAAGTCAATTCCAACTCATAGAGACCCCATGAAACACAATAGAACTGCCTAGAGTTTCCTACTCTGTACTCTTTATAGGAGCACATCACCAGATCTTTCTCCCAGGGAGTTGCTGGTGGGTATAAACCACTGAATTTTTGGTTAGCAGCCAAGTGCTTAATCCAATTCTCCTCCTTACCTGTTGTTATTAGGTGCCATCGAGTATTTTCCAACCCAGAGAGAACTTACGTACAGCATAATGAAACACTGCTCAGTCTTGGACCATCCTCATAAAACTTGCTATCTGTAAGTCCATCACTGCAGCCTCTGTCTTAGTCTCTCTTGTGAGGGTCTTCTCTGTTTTTCCTAATCTTCACCTTACTGAGCATATTGTTCTCCAGGGACTTTTGATAACACGACCAAAGTACAAGAGATGAAGTCAGGCCATTCTCACTTCTAAGGAGCATTCTGGGTGTACTTCTTTCAAGACAGATTTGTGCATTCTTCTGGAGGTCGATGGTATTTTCAATATTCTTCCCCAACAACACAATTCAAATGCACCAGTTCTTCCATCTTCATACTCATTGTCCAGCTTTCACATGCATATAAATGGATTGAAAATACTCTTGCTTGGGTCAGGTGCACCTTATTCTCCAAAATGGTATCTTTGCTCCTGACACTTTAAAGAGGTCTTTTATAACAGATTTTCACAGTGCTTTGCTGTGTTGTTTGATTTCTTGACTGCTGCTTCCTGGGTGTTCATTGTGAATCCAAATACAATGAAATCCTTGATGACTTTAATCTTTCCTCCGTTTACCAGGATTGTGCTTACTGATCAGGTTGTGAAGATTTTTGCTTTACATTGAGATGTAATCCATACTGAAGGCTGTTGTCTTTCAATTCATCAGTACATGTTTCAACTCCTCTTGGCTTTCAGCAAGCCCAAGGTTGTGTCAGGTGTATATAGTAGGTTTTTGAAGAGTTTTTCCCCAATCCTGATGCTGCATTCTTCTTCATAAGGTCCAGCTTCTATGATTATTTACTCAGAAAACAATTTTCTCGGCTCAGATTATTTATCTAGGTTAGTTTAAATTACATATCATAATACTTGCAACTGTATCTTTATTTCTTATTTTCTTCTCCTTTTGGGTTATTATTTATTTTCCAAATTTTCTATTAAAAATAGATATTCATTCTACAAATACTTTAGAAATCAATGGTGTAAAAAAGATAAAGAATTCCCCACCCCTTGCAAGTCCCAATCACCAATATATTTAGGGATATCAATATAAAGAAGGTGTCAGAGATCACAATTATTTATCTAGAGCAAAAAGCTGAGATTTGGCCTTGTTTTGTTGGTATTATCAACTTTGATATAAAAACTCAAAGAATTTCTTGGACTTGGAATATGGAAGACAGTGTGTTTCAAACCTACTCTGGATACCTTATACAGGAAAAAGAATTATAGGAAAGATAATTAAAGTGGGTTTGAGAATAGGATAGTATCCAAGAGAGCTACTGGGATCTAAGAACATTGACTAATAATATCTCATAGTAGATACCTTTTGCTTTTGTATATACCCCACGCTTCCCAAAATTGAAAGTTCTGAGACAGATTTAGATCACTTCTTCTGTGGCATCTTGATTTATCCCTCCATCATCAAGCCTAAACACAATGATGGAGAGGCAAGTTTTCAAAAAAGAGAAAAGAAAAATAAAATGAAATAAAATTGAGTACTATTGACAACACAGTAAGGAACAAACAAATGGAACAATAGTGCATGTCAGTCAGTACTGAGTAGAAATTACTCAGTATTTAACATTGTTCCTGTTATCTACTGCTTTGTAACAAACAACTATATACATATAGTGGCTTAAAACCACAGTTTATTATTATTAACATTTTCAAAATTTCTTCTATCAGGGATGTGGGAAGGGCTCAACTGGCAAATTCTAGCTCCAGTTTCTCATGCAGTTGCTGCCAGAGGTTGTTGGAGTTAGAACAGCAGAGGGCTGGGGAAACTGGAAACTGTTTGGATACCTCTCTTCACATGGTTTCACATTTGTCCTCTCATGTGGTCTTATCTTGTGGGTTACATGGGGGTTCCTCATAGTGTGGTAGCTTAAGGACAGTCAGACTACTAATCTTAAGGGTCCAAAGGTGAGTGTTACGAGACAATCAGACAGAAGGTATGTTGCCTTTTATGACCTAGCCTCCTTAGTCATATGGAGCAATATTTTCATTTCAGTCACAAACCAACCCAGATTTAAAGTGCAGGAACTTCTCAGTTCCCCATACATACTATGGTAGCTTGCACGTTGCTGTGATGTTAAAAGTTATGCCACTGGTATTTCAAATACCAGCAAGGTCTTCCATGGTGGACAGGTTTCAGTGGAGCTTCCAAAATAAGATAGACTAGGAAGACAGAGCTGGTGATCTACTTCCAAAAATCGGCCAATAAAAAATATGTAGATCACAACAGGACATTGTCTTATTCTCAACAGAAAGGAAATTATGTTGAAAGAAGAACATGTGTTGGGTGAGATATCATTGTGTCCATCTCTGGAAAATAAAATCTATAACAAACTATGGTCCCAAAATAGACTGAACCTCTGTACCAAAAGCCTAGTAATGTCTTAAAGTCCTTAAATTGTGTGTGTTCCTCTCACTCTAAATTTAGGTCCTGTTTAAGGAAGGATAAATGCTAGTGCAACTCATCACCTGTTATATTTAATAGGTTTCACAGAACAGGAGGGAAGTTGGGAATGAAGTAAAATAAATTCTAAAATATCATTTTTTTAAATAATAATGGTTTTATGAATATGAAGAGTCAGATCCAACTCATAGTGACCCCTCCTTGATTTTCCAAGGTAGTATCACTACAGAAGTAGATGGCCCAATCTTCCTTCCAAGGAGTATCTAGTGGGTTTGAACTACCAGCCTTCCGGTTAGCAGTCAAACGCCTCAGGCACTATGCTACCAGAGCTCCTTGAATATGAAGAGTACCTATCATTTTTATATGGCTATTTTTGGATATCTCAATCATAAAAGAGGTCAGTTATTTTGAGAAATGTCCGAAGAATTTTATGCTTTTGATAGAGGAGATTTCATGACTAAACACCTATTTACATCAACTGAGTGCCAAACACTATTCTTGGTGATGGGGATAGTAGTGCTCTGGTTACCTAGTCCACTCTGACAAGAATATACCACAAATGGGATGGCTTGAAGAAACAGGAGTTTATTCTCCTACAGTTTGGAAGCTTTAAGTCCGAATTCAAAGTGCTGGGCTCTAGAGGCTTAGTGAAAGCCTCTCAACTTTGAGCTTCAGCTCTGCCTCCAGCTCCCGGCCCACTGGAGCTAAAGGCTTTTCTTCACTCAGACAGCTGCTGGCTGGTGAGACTGACAAGCCCAAGGCTGACAAGTAAAAAGGCACAGTCCCAATGTTACCAAACCACGTGGCTGTGGTAGGTCGCATCATGGAGTTTATTGCCAGTCTCATCATGGGGCATAACCACCACCAGCTGCCCAGACACTCAACCAGGCCCAACCAAGTTGACATACAAACCTAACCACCACAAGTTGTTGTTGTTGTTGTTATGTGCTGTCGAGTCAGCCCTGACTCATAGTGACCCCTTCTTGGGTTTCTGAGGCAGTATCACTACGGAAGTAGGATTGCCCAACCTTCCTTCCAAGGAGTGGCTGATGGGTTTGAACCGCCAGCCATCTGGTGAGCACTCAAGTGCCTTAGCCTCTATGCTACCAGAGCTCCCACCACAAGTAGTATACAAATATTCCGTTTGAAAGTTCTTGCCCCTGTCGAGCTTAGTCAAAATGCTATTAAATTGGAAAAAGGAGCAGAGCAGTTACTGTCAAGTGGACTCTGTTATATGATGACCCCATTTGTATCAGATTACAACTGTGCTCCGCTGAGTGTTCAGTGGCTAATTTTCAGAAGTGAATCGCCAGACCTTCTTCTGAGGTGTCCCTGCATCAATTAGAACCTCTAACCTGTTGGTGAGCAACTGAGATAAACTTTTGCTCTGACCCAGGGACTCCTGAGTTAAAAAAAAGAAAAGAAAAGAAAACATTACCTACTGAATGCATATTTATTCCACCATTATGGAATCAGACTCCCAGGAAGGAGTGGTTTGATTTCTCCATGGTATTCCCATTGTATACTCAATGTCTGTATGAGAACAAGCATTCAGTGCATAGGTTTGGAGCTGATATGAAGAAATTTGGGCCAGTTGTTTACAGAAAAGGGTTTTCTCAAAAAAGTAATCAGCATTCCCTCTTTGTAAAGCATAGACACTTGACTAGCTTTGGGAGTTGTTCAACTCTACACATAAGAACAAAAGTTTAACAAAATGAGGGGTAAAGGTGGATCCTGGCTATCTGTTACACTCTAGTAAGAGAAGGATAAAGAAATCTGTGAGATTTCGTAAGGTTTGTAATTCCCCTGTGTTGGTAATTCTTGTTTTTCTCTTTCCCTGTAGTGATTAATAGTAAATTTATTTTTTAAAAAAATCTTCTGTACTTGTCTTTGGGGACTGCAAGACAGGAGAAAGCTGAGAGACTGGTTTCCTCTGTAGGGAAGCTCCAGGGAAGAGGATCCCCGAGGGACAGAGTTGGTGTTGGCAGCTTTGGAGAGCAGAGTAGCTAGGATCCCTGGGGGCTGCTCCAAGGAAAAAGTGGAGAGTTGCAGGCCTGGGCTGTGGAAGGGTCTAGAAGCTTCAGAATGCAAAGGCCATTTTGTTTACTGACCGATACTTACCTGATTTTTCCTTATAGAGAATAACAAGCAGATTACTCTGCTTCTAATGTTTTCACTTTTGTGTTCTTTACCTCAGCTAAACATACCGTCCAAGCCAGAGATCACTTTAAGCCCTCACCAGGCTTTTCTTTCCCTTTATTGACAAGCACTCATCTAATACTGTCATTTCTGCCTCTTACTACCTGTCTAATTAGTCCTCTTCCATCCATCGTCACTGATTGTCTGCACTCAGACCACTTTCTTCTCTCTGAGATCACCATGGAAATCAGTTACCATCAAGTCGACATTGACTCAACGATGACCCCACATGTGTCAGAGTAAAACTATGCTCCATAAAGTTTCCAGTGGCTGATTGCCATTAAAAATAGCAACCAGAGAGCCAGGGCTTCCTCCTGAGGTGTCTCTGGGTGGAGTGTGTTAACCATTTGCACCATCCAAGGACTCAGGATCACTATGGCTGCCACCTAATTGGTTTCCAACATGAGAGCATTTTTCCCCCATACCATATGCTCCTTAGAGTGAGTTTTCTTAAACACAAGTTTGATTATGACCTTCTCTGCTCAGTTAGCTCTGGTGAAGGCTTCCTATACCCAGGATGGAGAAACCCCAAACCTTACCATATGGGCCTCTTCAGTGTGGTCCATCTAACATAGTCTTATTTTCTGTGCTTCCTTCTCAAAAATACCCTACAATCTAAGCACATGAGTTTGCTCATTGAGCCCAAGTAAGGCATATTATTCCAAATGTGTATCTTTGCATATAACGTTTGCTTTGCGTAGACTATCCTTCCCATTCTTTCCAATAGGTAGATTGTTTGTCAAAAACCAACTCAAATATCACCACACAGTGAAGCTTTTGTTTTTCCTCTAGGCACTATAGACCTCTCTAGTTTACGTCCATGCCATTACTGTGATACATATTCTTGTTCCGGGTGAATTTCCCCACTGGATATTTACTTCCTTTAGGGAAGAAATTGTGTTTTAATCAGCACACTATTATTAGTATGTTTGTTGTTGTTGTTGTTAGGTGCTGTTGAGTCAGACCCGACTCATAGTGACCCCTCCTTGGGTTTCTGAGGCAGTATCACTACGGAAGTAGATTGCCCCATCTTCTTTCCGAGGAGTGGCTGGTGGGTTTGAACTGCCAGCCTTCTGGTTAGCAGCCAAGTGCCTTAGCCACTGTGCTACCAGAGCTCCCATTATTAGTATGTAGTACAGCATAAGTTCCCTAGATAGCACAGAAGGTTTGAGCTTGGCTACTTAATCAAAAGATTGGTGGTTTAAATGGTACCACTAAAGAAAGTCTTGGCAATCTGCTTCTATAATGATTTGTTGTTGTAAGGTGCCATCAAGTTGTCTCCGACTCATAACAACAGAATGAACAGCAGAACAAAACACTGCCTGGTCCTGTGCCAGCCTCACAATCTGATATCTTGACTGCTGCTTGCATTGGTGTTGATTGTAGAACCAAGTAATATGAAGTCCTTGACAACTTCAAACTTTTCTTCATCCACCATAAAGCTGAATGTAGGAAGAGTTGTGAGGACTTTTATTTTCTTTATATTGAGGTATAATTCATACTTCAGACTGTAGTCTTCAATCTTCATTGGTAAGTGCTTCAAGTCATTCTCACTTTCAGCAAGCAAAGTTGTGTTGTCAGTGTATCACAGGTTGTTAATGAGTCTTCTTCCAATCCCGATGCCATGTTCTTCTTCATATAATCCAGCTTCTTAGATTATTTGCTTAGCATACAAGTTGAATAAGTATGGTGAAAGGATACAACCCTTTCTTCATTTTGAATCATGCAGTGTTCCTTTGTTCTGTTCAAACAACAGTCTTCTGGTCTATGTACAGGTTCCTCATGGCTACAATCAAGTGTTCTGAAATTTCCATTCTTCTCAATGTTATCCATAATTTGTGATGATCCACAAAATTGAATGCTTTTGCATAGTCAATAAAACATAAGTAAACATTTTTCTGGTATTCTTTGCTTTCAGCTAACATCCATCTGACATCAGCAATGATATGCCTTGTTCCACATCCTCTTCTGAATCCAGCTTGCATTTCTGGAAGCTCTCTGTCAATATTCTGCTGCAACTGCTTTTGAGTTATCTTAAGTAAGATTTTACTTGTATGTAATATTAATGATATTGTTCAATAATTTCCACATTCTGTGGGATCACCTTTCTTTGGAATGGGCACAAATATGGATCTCTTCCAGTCAGGTGGCCAGGTATCAGTCTTCCAAATCTCTTGACATAGCCAAGTGAATGGCTTCATCATGGCATCTCTTTGTTGAAACATCTCAATGGGTATTCTGTCAATTCCTGGAAACTTGTCCTTAGCCAATTCCTTCAGTGCGACTTCTTCCTGCAATACCATTGGTTCTTGATCATATGCCACCTCCTGAAATGAATGAAGATCAACCAATTCTTTTTGGTACAGTGACTCTGTATTCCTTCTATCTTCTTTTGATGTTTGCTGCAATGAAGAACAATTGGACAACACTGCCATTTTATCAGTTGCAGTAATAACTGCACTTGTGGAAAGTTCTGGATCACCTGGATTATACCTAAGAATGTAGATGGTATTTCTAGTCACAAAATTAATGACAATTTTCAGTATAATCTTTTTTTTTTTTTTTTTCATATATTTCATGGTAATGTTTCTCTATTTTCTAAATCTGTCAACTTTAACAAAGTGATTAGTGTTTGGTTTCATGATTTCAGGCAACTGAAGTCCCTGATTTAGTTTAGAAAACTAAATCTATATGGTAATGTTTTGAACAGTAAATCATAAAATTGTACATCTGCTAGTGAATATCTGAGCATGTTAACATCAGCAAACAACATTCTGCAACACTGTAGGTAGAACACCTGTTTCTCACTTATCGACTATTTTGTTTTCTGATATTTTGCCCTTATGATGACAGTAAAAAATCTACTATTCAACTATTTTTTTCACTGACAATGTACGGCTGGCAGGAACAAACAGGGAAATGTGAGCCGAGAGTAATGTTGACTGTGATGGTTAAGGTTATGTTTCAACTTGTCTGGGCCATGATTCTCTGTAGTTTGGCAGCTAAGTAATTATGTAGTCATCCTCCACTTTGTGATCTGATATTATCATTCTCCATTTTTACATAAATGGTGAGGAGAGACAACTCAGGGATGCCCAAAGCAGCAGGGGGGAAGAGCAGGAGAAAGGGGATTAAAAGCCAGGAAGCCAGAGAGAAGAGCAATCAGCCGAAGGGATTAGGTGAGGAGAGGAAACTCAGGCCCACCTAAAGCAGCAGGACGGTAAAGCAGGAGAAGGGGATAAAACCCAGGAACCCGGACAGAAGAGCAGTCAGCCCCAGAGATACAGGTGAGGAGAGACAACTCAGGGACGCCCAAAGCAGCAGGCAAGAAGAACAGAAGAAAGAGGATTAAAAGCCAGGAAGCCAGACAGAGGAACAGTCAGCCACAGGGACCCAGGTGGGGGTGATACGAGAGGTCTCCAACAGCAAGACCAACTTGTCTGTTGGTTTGTCCTACTGTGGTGACATGTAGACGTGAGTTTTGAGGCTGAGCCTCTGGTGTTTAAAACCCAGTGAGATGCACCTGGTGCACAGGTAACAGCCCAGCTT
>NW_006922559.1:271864-283015 GCF_000298275.1 Orycteropus afer afer
GAAGAATGGCATGCTTGGTAGGGTGGAGGGTTGACAAAAGAGGGGGAGGCCTTCAATGAGATGGATTGACACAGTGGCTGCGATGATGGGCTCAAGTATAGCAGGGATTGTGGGAATGGTGCAGGATCAGGCAGTGTTTTGTTCTGCTGTGCATGGGGTCACTATGAGTCGGAAACGACCCGACGGCACTTAACAACCACAACAACTTTTACATAACACTGATTTTCACATAATGATCTGGTCTTGCAAACCTAATCATGTGGATAAGTGAGGAGAGGTATTAACAATAAGATGTAAAAACAAAACAAAAGAGAACAAAAAACATCCAAAGCAAATGGTTGTAAGTGTGGTACAGTTCATTGTATTCTGGCAACTACTTGCTTTTTTTTTTTTTGGATAGGGTGATATGACACAGATTTGCATCTGAAAGAGTTGTGCTTATTTTTTTTTGCAAAAGTACTTACTTCTAGGTGTCCTGTGTTTGGTCAGCAAGAACAGAGATTTACTAGTGCTTTTTACAAAGCCAACTAGATCTGACTTAAAAATAGTAAAATAAATAAATAACAGTAACAACAAGTAATAGTAATAGTGGAGGTTTTTTCAATGTTTTCTGTGTAGCAGTCACTATTTTAGGTGTGTTCATACATGTCGGCAGTAGTCCAAAGGGTTAAATACTTGACTGCTAGCCAAAAGGTTGGCAGTTTGAACCCACCCCTCGGCCCTTCAGAAGATAGATTGACAATTTTCTTCTAAAAGTGTACAACTTTGAAAACTCTCTTGGGCAGTTTTGCCCCATCCTAATAGGTTTACCCTGAGTCACAATCAATTCAATGGCAACTGACCAACTACAACATACACGTTGGCTTACTTCTACCTTCTATTGACTCTATGCAGGGGATGTTAGTATTATCATTTTATTGATAAAGAAATTGAAGCAGAGAATGTTTCAGCAAATAGCAGAGGTCACTCAAGTAATAACTGACAGAGCTAGAGATCAAATTTGATTTCATAGTTCATATTTTAATCACAGTGTTAACTTTAGTTACATAAAGAAACATTCATGGACATTTTGTTGTATAACAATTATCATTTTTGTTGCCATAGATATCTTCCTGTAAAGTATAACATAAGAATATTTTGGAAGATGTGCAGTCAGAATTCTCCTTAGACGTGAGGATGGCAAGACTTTATCTCATGTACTTTCAACATATTATCAGGAGGGACCAATCCCTGGAGAACGACAGCATGCTTGGGAAAGTAGAAGGTCAGTGAAAAAGACTCACAATGAGATAGATTGACACAGTCCCTACAACAGTGGGTGGAGCACAGTAATGATAATGAGGATGGTGCAGAATTGATCAGTGCTTCATTCTGTTGTACATAGAGTTGCTATAAGTTGGTACCAAGTCGCCACCACTAAGCAACAATAACAGCACAAGAAACTCTAGTATATAAAGAGAGAAAAGCAGATCTAGACTTCTGTTGTTAGAAATATGTAGAAAACATTCCTTCTACAAATACTTGGGATATAATGTTAAAAAAAAAAAAAAAGAATTAAATGCATGTTTCAGTTGTCAAGATGCCACCAGAGCTCCTACCCTTAAGAGATGTTGTTGTTGTGTGCTGTTGAGTCGTACCTGACTCTTAGTGTCAGAGTCTCTTCTAAAATTACTTTGGATTCTCAATAAGCTAGATCATTCCTTTCAAAAGTCATGAGGAAAAGAGGAGAAAAGGTCTTGGATCCATACAAGGTGTAGAATCACCATACTGACAGGTAAAGCTGGATTCTGGACAGGATATTCCCCTCAGTGAAAGAAGGACATAGAAACAAATCTATCATGTCAAGGGGGCAAAAAAAGAAACTGGTCAGTCCCAGATAAGATTTTTTCAAGTCTTGTCTAAAAGTGTTTTTAGATACATCTTAAGTATTACACAAGTCAAATCCATAGTGCCCTAAAATCCTGAATCAAGAAATTATTTAAAGCAGTGATACGTTAGAGTTTTCTCAGAGATGAAGCAGAAGCAACTACAAGTCTTCTTTCAATGATTGCATTAGAAACCCAGACACTACAGAATTCCCATAGATAAAACCTTAATGGAACATAAACTTAAAAAAAAAAAAAAAACTGATGAAATATGGTACAATGAAATATGGTACAGTAACAACAAACACTGGGAAATCAGATAAGCAAACCCTCACATCTTGGAAGTATAGCCTAAACCTGTTGTCATCAAGTCAAGTCTGATTCACAGAGAGCCTACAGGATAGAGGAGAACTGCCCCATAGCACTTCCAAGGCTGTACTGTTCATGGAAGCAGACTAGTACATCTTTCTCCTGCAAAGAGACAGGTGGGTTTGAACTACAGACCTTTTGGTTAGCAGCCAAGTACTTAACCATTGTGCTACCAGGGCAACAAAAACTATAGAATTAGATAAGCAAAGATTTTAGATCTTGGAATTATAGTAGAAGGAATTTAAATAACAATGTAAATATTTTTAAATGTGTTAAAATATCCTTATGGCTTTAAAATAGACAAAATAGAAAATCAAATTGACTACACAGATTTTGAAAAATAGCAAGCTATAATTCTACAAATAAAAAAATGCAACTTGAAATTTAAAACTCTGTAAAAATGTGTTAGACTCTTTTACTAGCTGCACTATTCAGTCTTCCTTATATCAACATCATTTGTCACTTGACTGGTCAATTCTTTCACTTGGGATGCAGTATATGTCTCTGTATCTTAATTTTGGCTTCAGTAATGATACTTACTATGATTAATAGAATGATGAAGTAATGAGTGCCAGGTTTGAGCTCAGGCCTTAAATGATTTTTGGTGTATCTTGTACTGACCCTTTAATACTCTTTCCATCACCATGAGAAAAAATATGTCAAATGAAAATGATCCATCTCCATTGAGAGGCACTATGGCCAAGTAAAGCCTAATTCTACAGATCTAACTGATCTACATGCTATTTGAGTTCCCAAAGATACCTGGTCTAGGTCAGTCAATCCTTGGCTAATTCATAGAGTTATGGATGATAAAAAAATTATTGTTTTATTGAGCTTTGTATGTTTGTTGTGCACTAATAGTTAACTAATACAATGCATTTAACAGTTAATTAAATATAAGAGAGAATTAATGATTAATAAGATGAATAGGAATATTCTATAATGCAGTACAGAAAGACTAAATAAATAAATTAATTAAATTAAATTAAAGCATGGCCAAAACTATGATTTAGAATGATATGGTCTACAATTGTCAAACTGAATTTTTAGATGAGAGAGAAGACTGTAATAAAAAATGACTAACACAATTATATAAAGGATTCCTAAATACCAGTATCAAATGAGGGGGGAAGAAGCAAGAAAAAAATGATGAAAATGCATGAAAAGATACTCCATAGAAAAGGAATTTCAAGTGACCAATAAAAATGAGTTTCCTTACTAGTCAGACAATTGCAAATTATAAGAATAGTGATGTATGTTGTCATTGTTAGATGCCGTCAAGTTGGTTCTGACTCATAGTGACCCTACATACAGCGCCATCCTCACAATCCTTGCTATACTTGAGCCTGCCATTGAAGCCACTATGTCAATCAATCTTGTAGAGGATCTTCCCCCTTTTCACTGATCCTACACTATGCAACTTGAAAACCCAAGGAGGGGTCATTATGAGTCAGGTCTGACTCGATGGCACATAACAATAACAGCAAGCACTTTACCAAGCCTGATACCATTCCCCAGAGAATGATCCCTTCTGACCACATGACCAAAGCAGGTTAGACGAAGTCTGGATATTTGACTCCCAAAGAGCATTCTGGCTGCACTTCTTGCAGGACAGATTCGTTCATTCTTCTGGCAGTCCATGGCATCTTCAGTATTCTTTGCCAATACCACAATTCAAAAGCATCGTTTCTTCTTCAGTCTTCTTTATTTCATTGTCCAGCTTTCAGATGCAGAAGAGGTGATTGAAAATACCGTGGCTAGTGTCAAGTGCACCTTTCTCCCCAAAGTGATATCTTTGCTCTTTAACACTTTAAGGAGGTCGTTTGCAACACATTTTCCCAGTGTGATTTCTTCACTGCTGCTTCCATGGGTGCTGATTGTAGATCCAAGTAAAGTGAAATCTTTGACAACTTCAATCTTTTTTCCATTTGTCATGATGCTAATTATTGATACAATTTTGAGGATTTTCATTTCCTTTATGTTGAGGTGTAATCCATACTTCAGACTGTGGTCTTTGATCTTCATCAGTAAGTGATTCGAGTCACCTTCACTTTCAGCTAGTAAGGTTGTATCATCTGCATATCACAACATGAGTTGATTGAAAATACCAGGCTCAGGTTAGGTGTACCTTAGTCTTAAAGTGACATCTTTGTTCTTCAATGCTGTAAAGAGATCTTTTGCAGCATGTTTTCTCAGTGCCACCGAATGTCTGATTTCTTCACTGCTGCTTTCATGGGTGCTGATTGTGGAGCCAAGTAATATGAAATCTTTAACAACTTTAATCTTTTCTCCATTGATCATGATTCTGCTTACTGGTCCAGTTGTGAGGATTTTTGTTTTCTTTATGTTGAGATGTAATCCTCACTGCAGACTGTAGTCTTTAATCTTATTAAGATATACTCATCTTCAATGTTACCAAGTAATACATGCATTGAAGAACAAAGATGTCACCCATACACTGCCACATAGCTTACTAGTAGCAGAGATGAGTACAAGCTATATGACTCCTTCATGCCAGATGGAACACACAGGAATCAGATTGACTACATCAGTGGCAAGAGGCAAGAAAAAACCCAATATCTTCAGCCAAAACCAAGAGAGGAGCTGACTGTGTAAAAGACCATCAACTGCTCACATGCAAGTTCAACTTGAAGTTAAAGACAATTAAAACAAGTTGATGAGAGCCAAAATATGATCTTGAATATATCCCTACTGAATTTAGAGACCATCTAAAGAATAGATTTGATGCATTGAACACCAATGAATGAAAACCAGAAGAATTGTGGGATGATACCAAAGACATCATCCACTAAAAAGAAGAGAAAAGAAGAGAAGACCAAAATGGATGACAGAAGAGACTCTGAAACTTGCCCTTGAGTTGAGAGTAGCTAACGCAAATGGAAAAAATGTCAAGATAAAAGAGCTGAACAAAGGATTTCAAAGAGCAGCTCGAGCAGACAAAGCCAATTACTATAATGAAATGTACTAAGACCTGGAGCTAGAAAACCAAAAAGGAAGAACACGCTCACATCTCTCAAGCTGAAAGAACTGAGGAAAAAATTTAAGCCTTGAGTTGCAATGCTGAAAGATTCTATGGGCAAAATATTGAATGATGCAGGAAACATCAAGAGAAGATGGCAGGAATACACAGAGTCACTGTACCAAAAATAACTGGTCGATCTTCATCCATTTCTGGAGGTGGTGTATGATCTAGAACCAATGGTACTGAAGGAGGAAGTTGAAGCTGCAATGAAGGAAGTGGTGAAGAAAAAGTCTCCAGCAATTGATGGAATACCCATTGAGTTATTTCAACAAACAGGTGCCACTAGAGGCACTCATTCAGTTATGCCAAGAGATTTGGAAGAGACCTACCTGGCCAACTGACTGAAGAGATCCATATTTGTATGCATGCCAAAGAAAGGTGACCCCACACAATGTGGAAATTATCAAACAATATCACTAATATCACATGTAAGTAAGATCTTACTGAAGATAATTCAAAAATGGTTACAGCAGTATATTGACAGAGAACTTCCAGAAGTGCAAGCTGGATTCAGAAGAGGATATGAACAAGGGATATCATAGCTGCTGTCAGATGGATCTTGGCTCAAGGTAAAGAATACCAGAAAGATGTTTAATTGTGTTTTAATGATTATGCAAAGGCATTTCATTGTGTGGATTATGACAAATTATGGATAACATTGAGAAGAATGGGAATTCCCAGACACTAGATTGTACTCTTGAGGAACATGTGCATTGACCAGGAGGCTGTTGTTCGAACAGAACAAGGGGACACAGCATGGTTTACAATCAAGAAGGGAGTGCATCAGGGTTGGATCATTTCCTCATACTTATTCAATCTATATGCTGAGCAAATAATCCGAGAAGCTAGACTATATGAAGAAAACCTGGCATCAGGATGGGAGGAAGTATCATTAACAACCTGTGATACAATTATTACACAACTTTGCCTGCTGACAGTGAGGATGACGTGAGGCACTTACTGTTGATGATTGAAGAATACAGTCTGCAGTATGGATTACATCTCAATATAAAGAAAACAAACATCTTCACAACTGGACCAATAAGCAGCACCATGATAAATGGAGAAAAGACTGAGATTGAGGTTGTCAAAGAATTCACATTGCTTGGTTCTATAATCGATGCTAATAGAAGCAGCAGTCAGGACATTAGATGACATGTAACACTGGGCAGGTTGGCCGCGAAGGAACTCTTTCAAATGCTAAGGAGCAAAGAGATCCCTTTGAGGACTAAGGTGCATCTGAGACAAGCCATGATATTTTCAATAGCCTCATATGCATGTGTGAGCCGGACAATGAATAAGGAAAACTGAAGAAGAGTTGATGCTTTTGACTTTTGGTGCTGGTGAAGAATACTGAAAGTACCATGGACTGCTAAAAGAACTAATAGATCTGTCCTGGAGGAAGTGCAGCCGAAATGCTCCTTGGAAGCGAGAATGGCCAGACTTCGTCTTACCTACTTTGGTCATGTTGTTAGAAGAGACTATTTCCTGAAGAAGGATGTCATGCTTGGTAAGGTGGAGGGTTGATGAAAGAAGGGAAGGCCTTCAACGAGATGAATTGACACGATGGCTGCAACGATGGGCTCAAGTATGGAAAGAATCATGGAGCTGGTGCAGGATCAGGTGGTGTTTCGTTCTGCTGTGCATAGGGTTGTATGAGTCGGAAATGATTCGATGGCATCTAACAACAACAATAACAAACTTCTAAAATAATTTTGATGGTAGATAAATCACAACAATTGCTATTCTACTCTTCTTGATTATTTTAAAATCATGAAACCATTCAATCATCATGAATGGAACAGAGGTTATGACACTGTAATGTCTTGATATAAGAATGAGATTACACCAACTTTAGCATAAGTGAAAGAAGATGTGCATCTTCAGATTTCTTGACTCAGGTTAATGAGAGTGGGTGCTAACAATTTAGGTCAAGGACATAATTTTCAGTGTCTATCTACCTCTTCTCTGAGTATACTGTGAAATATCACATGACCCTAAGCACCCAAGGTCCTGGTCAATAGCCAAGTTTGGTAGAAAGCAAAAACCACAATTAGTGAAGCCAACTGGTATTTTTCAGCCCTTCTAATGATAGATCACATTTCTGAAGACTTGAAAGATTTATAACACACACTGTACACCTGGTGCATTCCAGATGAGTGGACTTTGTGTGCTCAGAAGTGAACAGGAAGATGTGCTGCACTGAATTTTATTGATTTTCCTCTTTGCTTGTATAGTTTTATGATGTTCCATTTTCTCTTTCTCTTGCTTTGGAAATTGTGGTCTCAGTTATTTATTTTCTTCCTTCATTTTACATTTAAAATATATATGTCACACTGCATCAATTTTCAGTGCCACAGGGCAAAGGGATGAGTGGATTCTTCAGCCACAAAAACGATGGTCAAGTGAAGGAGGAGTTAATTATTTTCTTTCTTAGTTCTCTCCCATTTGCATTTTCTCACAGTTTAAAAATGCACGTATAACTTGCTACTTCATCTCAGTATTTTCTGAGTTTTCACACTGAAGCTTGGTTTTCAGAGACTTTTGGTGCTGCTGTTCTTTATATTCTGTAATAGATCCTTTGGTTGTGACTAGTTCCCTTCAGTAACTTTTTGACATGGCTTGTCGAGCTGTAAGACTGAACAGTTGTAGTCTAACAGATACAAGGCTTTTGTCTGTGGAAGGTTAGTAATTGATGAGGATCATACTGACTAACATATTTGCTTCTCACGAGTATTTGTTCAGTTCATGTTGTGATTTTCTTCAGAATATTCTAATTTTTTGGTCTACAAAGTACTTTTATTTCAATAATCTCAAAGTTTCAGATATAGCAGCCAATTTGATGTTGAAGTCATGTTTGGGCTCATGGCCCATGGCACAGACTCATTCTCTAATTTTGCCAGTTTCTTTCCATATTTGGTGAGTAAATGTGATAGATTGGAGAATGAGAGTGTATGGGTCATTGCTGGCTCCAAGGCTAGAATAAAAATGAACATCACTCTCCTTGTTAAATAAAATAATTTGAATACATAAAAGAGAGACCACAAGGATATGTTCTTCTTGTCACCTTGCAATCACATGAGCTCCTGTCAAGGATACCCCTTAATACACTAGTATTCTCAGATTGCAGACATTCTATTATATCATCATAAATTTCCCTTTAATACATGCCATCTACATACCATGCATAGTAACATAATTAATTAGTTGGATTCATATAATATCATCATCTTTGTAGGTAAAAATAAGTTGAACAGTGAGAATTTCATGTGGTTTAACCTAATAATAGTTTTTTATTAATTCACTTTTTAACTAACATACTATCTTTAAAAGAAAAATAAAATAACCATCGCAAAAGAAATCTGTATCACTTCCGATAAATAGAATGCAACACTACCGATAAATGCAACAATAACAACAACAAAATGCTGTGAAAGTCTAGTTAGGTACTGTTGAGAGAGCCTAGGTGGTGCAATGGTTAAGTCCTAAATGAAAACTTGGAGGTTTGAAGCCACCAGCCTCTTGGAGGTAGAACAGACCTAGTGGTCTTCTCCTGTAAAGACTGCAACCTAGGAAGCCCCATGGGGACAGTTCTAACCTATTCTCTAGAGTCACTGTGAGTCGGAATAGACTCAATGGTACACAACAACAGTAAAGATACTGTTACCTTGCCTGCAGAATGGTCAGAGATTGAAGCCTGCTCTCTCTTTGTTAGAGATTAGTAAGTGAAGAGATGCTTTCAAACTAACAAAACTCAAACCAAGATTTTTCCCTTGAAGTTATCAGTCTTGAAATCCATTTATAAAGGTAATAATTTTTCATTCTATAATTTAATAGTATTTAATGTCATACCCTCCAACTGAAAGTCCTTCATGTTGAGAAACACTGTGTTAGATCATTTATTGCACCAGATTTCCCTTTTGTGTTCAGAGGTCACGTCTAAGCATGCAAGAAATGGCATAGTTATTCATGTGCCAACATCTAAGGCTGAATCATTTTAATAAATTACATCAAATGAAGCAGAGAATCTCTCACAGAGAGTCTATAACTCTCTTAACATCATGTATCATAACATACAGGTTTCTTTAATATCATTTCCTATGGGTATTCTATTTCGCTTACCTAGGCTCTATAAATCTAGGATCTTTAGTGCTAAGAAGTAAAGAAATTGGGTACAAGTAGACATCTGAGTGCAAGGAAGGAGGTGGTAAAGGAAGGAAGATGAGGCAATCTACTTCCGGAGTGATACTACCTCGGAAACCCAAGGAGGGGTCACTATGAGTCGGGGCTGACTCATAACAACAACACATAAAGACACATAACATACACAGGAACAATTTAGACTAATCCAACACCATTTCATTAATACTAAGCTCCTGAATTAATGGACTGACATGCAAATGCTTGAGATGAATATATTCACTGCCCACTCTAGATCTTTGTCAACTTCTGATATTGGGATATTCTTATTCCTATAGGTATGTGTTGGTGTGCTAGTCAATATGAGAAGGTACAGGAAAAATGAAATCATCCTTACAAAAAATAAATTAATAAAACACTTTATTGTGCTTTAGGTGAAGGTTTACATAGCCCTTGAGGTTCTTATACAAATTGAAAAGTGACATCAGTTACAGTCTTCACAGTACATAGGCATACTCATGTCATTCCAATCCCACTACTTTAGTTTCCTTGCCCTTTTAATTTTGTTTTAGAGTATATTTTGATCATCTGGTCTCATACAGGGTTTTTTTTTTTTTAAGGAGCACAGTATTCATAGTGATAGTCTTCACATTGTGAGGTTATCTGTTATTTAGCTAAAGTTAAACTCTGGGGCTAGTTTGGGTTCAAGTTTTAAAGAGTATGATGTCAGGGCAATAAGCTTGAGACTCATCCAGTTTCAACCAGTCCAATAAATGGATTTTTTAAAAACTTGAGGTTTTTTTCCATATTTTTTCTGCCATTGGATCGAGATCCATTTAGTGTGGCCCTGACGAGAATCATCAGTGGTGGTGGCAGAGTAAAGCTGACTCACAGGATTTCCATGGCTGTGGATCTTTATGGAAGCAGGTGGCCTCATCTTTCTCCCGCTGTAGAACTGGTGGCTTCAAACCACCGATTTTTTGGTTTTAGCAGCAGAATAACTTAACCACTGCACCACCAGAACTCCCTGCAATGATAGCTGAGTACTACTAATTCTTCTGGTCTCAGGGTAGATGAGGCTGTGGTTTACATACACTATTAGTCCTATAGTTCAGTTTCTTATTTGAGCCTCTGGTTTTCTTTTTTTTTTCTTTCATTTTCAATGAGTGGAGACCAATAGTTCTATCTTAGATGGCTGCTGTAAGCTTTTAAAACCCTAGACACTACTCATCAAACTAGAGGAAAAAGACAAACTTCATGAACTATATTATGCCAATAATATAGTCATACCCTTCAATGACTATTGTCCTAAGTCTTCAAACTCAGAAACAATATTATAAGGTGTTTGGTTATATCTAAAAAATATCCCCCCCAATAGTCCAGAGTTCCGGCAAGATGGTGGACTAGGCAGAAGAATTGCACAGACCCTCTTCAACAAAGAAAAGGGAAACCAATTAACACAGACACAGAAGATAGTCGTGGAACCCTGAGCCTTGAAGGGAAGGATAAAGAATTGGACTAAACCCCAATTAGCAGAAGAATTTGCATGAAAATACCAAAAAAAGGAGGCATACGAAGCTGCGGTCTGACAGCGAACGGCGTGACCCTGACAATACAGGTGGCTCGGAGATCCCCGACTGGTGGTAGGACCTAAGAATTAACCTAAAAATCACCCGGCTAGCCAGGGACTGCGCGGACTGTGCACCGTGGCTGGGGAACAAGCAGAGAAGGTGA
>NW_006922559.1:284791-289119 GCF_000298275.1 Orycteropus afer afer
ATAAAATTATAAATCATAGGGTAACCTCAAAGAAAAATTATAAACCTTCACATCACAATAAAAAAGAGGACAAGCACAAATATTCAGCATATACTAAAACTACAGCAGCAATGGGAATGATAACACAATTCATAAACATAACGAGCTCAGCACAGAAAATAATATGGAACAAAGAAATATCCCTAACTGTGTACCCTATGAGCTTTACTATTTATTATTTATATGAATATATATGTACGTGCACACATAAATGCACTTAAAGATACATATGTATATGCCTATGAGTTGCTATGAGTTGGGTCCAACTTGATGGCACCTAACAACAACAATATATACAGACATATATACTCACAAATACATCCTTCTACTTTATATACTTACATACATACATATATTTTTGGTTATTGCTCTTATAAAAGCATGTTTTTTAACCATTCATATGACTATGAGGAAAGATTTCAAATAAAATATTTATTTATATTAAAACAAGTATGAGTATTATTACAAACAAAGCAGAGTTGTACAAATTTGAAGGTTAAAGTGAGATTTCTTAGAAACACATTTTCAAGACTGAAGAAATATTGTTCTGGAATTCCTCTCCTTATGCTAATACAAACATGAATAAAGTGATTTTGAAGGTTATTGAGGCAGTGAAAATTTGCAAGATCAAGATCCTGAAGAGAAGGTAAACAGAGAGAAGTGCAGCCAACATTCGGAGCCTGTTCTTGACTGATTGCTGACTTTGAAAGCCAGAGTGAATATTCAGTCTAAATCCCAGCAATAAGATCGAGCAGAAAAGAAACAGTCATCAGAAGGACTGAAGCCAGATCTTCAACAATTTCAATTGCTGGTTGGGTTAAAGTGATTTGCCCTTAATGTATTTGCCTGGTAGAAAAAACAGTAAAACCTATCAGGAGTAATGTTCCAAAATCTCATTTTTACCACAGTTTTTATGTGCAATATGTGACACTTAATCAAGAGTACCCTGGAATAATGGGAAGACAATACTTATATGGAAAAAAAAAAATTAAGAGAATAAAATGTACATATAAACAAACCCACAGAAGATGTGCAGGCATTCAAGTTATTAGACATAGACTTAAAAATATCTATGTCAAGTAATTATATGACAAAATGGAGAACTTTGGCAGGAAACAGAAAAGCACAAATAAGAATAAAATAGCAATTATATAACTGAAAATTACAACAACTAAAATAAAGAAAACTGTGTATGTTTTCTAGAGAGAATATTAGTGAATATAGGTCTGAAAAAATATATAGAACAAAGCATGAGGGGATAAATGGATGAAAAATAGAGAAAACAGTATTAAATACAAGTGTGATGCAGAAAAGTTCTAAAACACATGTAATTTGGTTCTCAGAGTAAAAGGAAGTAAATTGACATGGTGGATACATCATGACTTAGAAGCTTAGAAAACTATTAAAAGATATCAACCCACAAATGAAAGAATCAGTACAAATCTCAAAGAGGATGGCTACAAAGAAAATCACACTTAGGAATGTCATAATAAAATTTTTAATAACCAAAGTGAAAAATCACAAAAGAAGCTGGGTGGAGGAGGGGGGAACCACCTCATTGTATCCACTGGTGTAACAATAAGACAAACAGTTAAATTCTCAACAGAAACAATGAAAGCCAGGTCATGATGACATGGTAACTTCTAATCACGGAAAGAAAATAACAGCAAACCCAAAATCCAATATGTAGAAATAAATGCTTCAGAAAAACAAAACAAAGGACAGTAAAATGAAGATAATTTCTGACAAACAAAAACAGAGAATTGGCTGCTATCATCACCATACTAAATTTAATACTAAAAGATGATCAAGGGGGAAAAATAAAAAAATCCCAGACAGAAACATGTTGTTATTGTTGTTGTTACATGCCGTCGAGTCATACCTGACTCATAGTGACCCCCTCCTTGGGTTTCCGAGGCAGTATCCCTATAAAAGTAGATTGCCCCATCTTCCTTCCAAGGAGTGGCTGGTGGGTTTGAACCACCAGCCTTCTGGTTAGCAGTCAAGTGCCTTAGGCACTACGCTACCAGAGCTCCTAAACTAACAAATAGAGATGCTGAATAGTTGAGAGTCAAAGCATGGAAAACAACATGACATCTAAATACTTAGAAAAGAAAATGGTTTAGCTACAGTTATCAGATAAGAATTTAAGTTTAAAACATGTAAGCTAGAGATAAAAGGAAAATTCATTTGATAAAATGGTCAATTAATCGGAAAAGTATAATAGGTCTAAAATTTCATGTCCTATCACCTGTTGAAAACAAAGCAAAACCCATAAATACATTAGCAAAGTCTGAAATTCCATAACACCAGTTGCTGTTGTTGTTGTTAGGGGTCGTCGAGCTGGCTCAGAGCCTAGAAAGAACAGAATGAGACAATGGCCAGTCCTGCACGGTCCTGCCAGTCCTTGCTGTGCTTTAGCCCACCATGGCAATCCACCTCCAGGTCTTCTCCTTTGTTCCCGACCCTCTTCTCTACCGAGCATGCTATCTTCCTCCAGGGACTGCTCGCTTCCCAAAACATGATCAAAGTATGTAGGGTGAAGTCTGGCCATTCTTGCTTCTAAGGAGCACTCCAGCTGTACTTTTTCCAAGACAGATTTGTTTGTTCTTCTGGCAGTCCATGGTATTTTCAGTATTCTTTGCCAACACCACAATTCATTTCCACCACTCTCCTGTCAGTTTGTCACACAGTGGTGGCTTGCCTGTTGCTGGAAAACATGCCACAGGTATTTCAATATGAGCAGGGCCTCTCACGGTGGTCAGGTTTCAGCAGAGCTTCCAGACTTAGACAGACGAGGAAGAAGGATGGGGCTATCAATTTCTGAAAAACTTGAGTACTGAAAAGCTTATGAATAGCAGTGAAATATTGTCTGGTAAGTTACTGGAAAAGTACCAGAGGAATACATAAATGTACAATCAGGTTGAAAGTACAGCTCCCCCAGAGGCACGTTGGAAGAAAGGCCTGGCAATTTCCCCAGTCTCCAAGACTTAGTTAAGATGCCTTTCTTTCCCATCTGCTCTGTTCAAAATTTCTCAATATCGTTTTCTGCTTTTCACTGTCTCACATGGACCTTTCTAACAAGAACTGGCCCACACTCTCTGTGAGCAGACATTCCCCATCCTGTTTTCTTCAATTCTTCCTATGCAGTTACTTAGGTGTAAAACACCTGTCTCTTAAAGACAATTTCTTTTTATTAAATAATTAATCAGTTACTAGTCAATTTAAGACCAGGTGGTGGGGAGTGACTTGAGTCTGTGGACCAGGCACACAAACTAAGATCAGACCTTCTATAGTTTCTTCCTGGGGTCTAAATTTAGAATGAACTTTAGGACAGATGAGTAATACACCCTACCTAATTCTGGTGCTTAAATTGAGAACCTCAATGGGTTTTCAATATCACTCTTTCAACTTGGCTGTCTTGTTGATTCAACGAAGGAAATTCTGATCCTCTTGTTAGTGTCTGAGTATTGAGGAGAATTATTTTCTCTAAGATCAAGCCCTTAACTAACTTATAATTCCTTGGGAAACTAAATTCTGGTGGCAAACGTTAGATCTCCATAGCTGTGTAAGGCTTTCATCCTTCAATTTGATTGTAGGACTCCTCATATATAGCCATTTGAGGAAGCTGGGATGACCCCTGAATCTTTCTTTAACTGGGTATTTTCTGTGCCTTTCTTAAGCTGCCTCTGTAGAATTTAACTTATACAATAACAAAACTTCATAAACTGTAGTGGCCTAAAATCATCAAAGAAAACAGATGCCCTAAGGCTTAAAACCTCTTACACTAGCCACAGCTGTTAAATCTGGTCTAAAATTATTCTACCGATTACTTAAAGAGAAATGACTTGTTGGCACTATAATCCTAGGTCTAAATGCCCAAATCCCAGATCACCACAAGCCTCAACACATACGTATTTTGCTTAGCAATTTTTTCCCCCCATGTACTTAGCCCGTACCCCAAGAATTAATGTTTCTTATGGGTGCAACAAATGGCACCTCTGTTCAAAAGAAAGGAGAGATAAAAGACAAAATAGGAGTGAAGAAGAAATTATTCTATGTTAGGATTATTCTCAGGAAGAAAGAGAGAGTTGATATAAGCAAACTCAATTCCTTTTCTTCAAAATTTACAAATTAGTTAAATTTCTATTTCCTAAAGAAAAGGAGAAGGCCAGATGTGTGTTAGGAAATGTCCATCCTGAAGGACAACAAAAGTAGTGAAAAATGTCTCTGGTTCCTTGACTCCGTCTCCTTGTTGACCACAGACGGAATTGCCCAAGGGTTTTTCC
>NW_006922559.1:289219-296098 GCF_000298275.1 Orycteropus afer afer
CAATAATGTGATTTCAATTTTATAGTATATATGCATCCTTTGGGTTTCTTTCTATCATCTCAAATTCAATATGTTTGAAATGAAACCAATCATTGCTCCTTCTTCCAACAGGTAGACTACAATTCACTTTGTTGACTTTTTCAAACAGTGATGCTATTCTTTAGCCCTCTACAATGGGAATTTCAGCATCATTCTTTTACTCTTCTACCTTATGTGGCAATAGGAGCTCTGGTAGTGTAGTGCTTAAGGCACTTGACTGCTAACCAGAAGCCTGGCAGTTCAAACTCACCAGCCACTCCTGGGAAGGAAGGTTGGGCAATCTATTTCCATAGTGATACTGCCTCAGAAACCCAAGGAGGGGTTGCTATGAGTCAGGTCCGACTCCACGGCACCTAACAACAACAACAACATAGAGAAGGAAGCATTCACCTTCCATTTGCATTAAATGTCCTGGCCTGCCTTTTGGTGCACACCAAGGTTGGCTGATTGACCCTGCCTAGTGGTACACAGAAGAAAAGGCCTGGAATCTGCTGCTGTTAAAGTTGTAGCCAAGGAAATCCTATGGAGTTCTATTCCAAAACATGTGGAGTCATCATGAGTTGAATTCAGCTCAATATTAATCAACAATATCAACAATGACACCAACTCATTCTTCTAAGCCCAGCAATTCATCTTATACTATCTTCTATTAAGCCTTTCTTTTTAATTAATGTTAACTTCCTTAGCTTTTTTTCTCTCATCTCCTAATTTAGCTAAGTTCTTATCAACCTTTATCTTATTTTTCTCCCTTATGAAAGAGTCATCCCTGATTCTTTTCCAGAGCTAATAGTTACATTTATATTTTTGTACCTACATCCTTTACCTTATTCCATCAGCTATCTCCTCTATCACTTAGATTGTATCTTTTATTAAATCTGAAAATATATTTAGTCTCATACCCAATCTTCCATCCTATTTTGGGAAATAATATCACTACTGACTGAATTCCTCAAACCATGAGCCAAGAAAATCATCCTTGACAACCTTCAATTTTACCACTCATATCTTAAAAGTTGCAAAGCCATACTTTCTAAATAACTCTCCAATATATTTCTTCTTACTATCACTGCCCTAGTTCATCTCTTCCCACTCTTACATATTTTTTCAAGTTACCCAGCTGTAGTTCTGACCCTTGATACTCCACTGTACTTCAATTAATTTTTCATAATCTACTGACGGATTTATTGTTCCAAAATAAAACTATGATCATGTTGCGCCACTTCCTTGCTTAAAATATTTCTGAGGCTCACTAGCCTACTGGTTGAAATCCAAATTCCTTAGGTTGACATGCAGAGACCTTAAAGATCTGACACTAATATCATCTCATGTCACATACTCCCACACTTCAACCAGATCAACTATTTTAAGGATTGGTTGTCTAAACATATCATGATAAGTTTCTCTGTTCTACTTTTATACATATTGTTGTCTCTGCAAAGTGTTGCCTCTGTCAGAATCCTCTTTTCCCATTTCTCAACCAAAAGTTTCAAGATCTAAAACCATTTTTACTTTCTTTGACATCCTAAAAAGTATTAGGCATTTGCTATTCTGGATTCTCACTTTTTGAATAGTCCTTATTTATTACATTTATTATATTATAACATAATTATTATATTGTTTTAATAATTATTTATGTATTCTTTGTGTTTTCTGTTTTTAGAATACAATTTTAATTTCTTATAATTGTCTTATTTTTGGCTCTTTTCCTGACCTCAATTTCTTCCACCTTCCTCCCAGCTGACTCGACTCCAGCAACATTGGCTTTCTTCTTATTTCCACCCACACTCCCATATCAGGTCCTTTTGCTGGCTGTTTCTTTGTCCAGAGATATTTGCATGACTACTGTTCACTTTGCATACAGTTTTCTACTTAAGTACTATATCTCTCTCTGATGGTCTTTTTTCTTGGGTGTGCAGTCTGGGGCGACCTGAGCCTCACATAGCCCAAGCACCTTGAATTGCACTCCCCATAATAATACATTCCCAGCCTTCCTTTTAGATTGCAACTCTTTGACTTGTCTGTAAGGGTATATGTGCAACTTGTTGATCATGTTGCAAGCATCTGGCACTGGCAAAGAATGGCTGGTATTGGAGATTTCATTTGAAAATAATACTATAGCTAAGTTTTCATTTCAAGGTCATGATTAAGTATGGATTAACTTAGACTCAAACAAGCCATTTGGAATATTTGAATAACATTAATAAGCACAACATACAGCATAGCAGCATGTTTATCTGGGCTTATTTCATCAACAAACATAGGCAAGGCAAAACCTATGTGGGTAATTTTGTTAACAAATTTCAAAATACGGACAGTGGGATTTTAAGCTACATTATTTATAATAAGACACATATAACAAAGTTGAGTTTTGCAATAGGTGACAGATGAGCACTGTATGTTTTGGTAGATTTTGTCCAAAAAGGAGGTAACCATCAAGAGTGGATTACAGTTTGAATGATCAAATGCCTGCCTTTGCCCTATGAACAACCAAGAATATTCACTCTCAGACTGTATGTTGGCTTGTACTGACCAGCATACTAAATTTGCAGCCAGGGATTATTCCAACATCTGTTCAGGACAGACAGATGTTGTCATTACAAACCTTCATCAGTGAGCTTCTCCAGAGTTAAAAAGCATGATTCCAAGGCACTCAGCTTGTAAAAGCAAGCTAGAAACATGCAGAAATAGAGAAATGGAGCTCTCCAGAATATTTTGAATAAGAGATCTCACAAACGGAGTGTTCTGGTTATCTAGTGCAGCTCTAACAGAAATATACTACAGGCCCAGCCAAGCTAACACACAAATATAACTACCACAGTTCCACACCTTGTCAACTTGGCATCTTCATTGGATGGTATCTGTAGAGATCTCTCTTAATGGGTGGCTCCATTCCCCTAGTTCCTTTAGTGGCAACCTCACCCCCTTGGACTGGTGGGCCCCATTCTTCTCCCTCTTGGGCATGGCAGCCCCGCCTCCTCACTCTTGGGCAGCAGCTATCCCACTTGCTCACATGAACGAGCAGCCCCACACTTCAGAACCAAGGTGGTGAAGGTCTGGCTCCTTGAACCCTAGGGGGCTGTGGTGGTTCCACCCCCAAAGGCCATGATCCTATCCTTTTAGGCTGAGGCAGCTCTGCTTCCATTTTCTTGGTCTCTCTGCTTCTGCCAATTAATGCCAAAGGCAACCCACTTTGCTGGAAATCTTCCTGCCACAAAAGCACTTAGCTTTCTTGCTCCATGGGCTGGCCAACCTACTACTCCATTTTATGCCAGTCTCTTCACCAATTAATGCCTGAAGGCAACCCGCTCCATCAGGAAGCAGCCTACCTAATGGCACCCGGCTTTGTCCTCCATGGGCTTGTAAGCCTGTTGCTGTTTAATGCTGTTCTCGGGGTTCTGCTACTGCCGTCTCTCATGCTGGTCTCTCTGCCGATATCTCTCTGCCAGTCTCTTGGCTCTGCTCTTGCCATCTCTCATGCCCTATGCTGGCGTCTCTGTGCCAGGGTGTCAGGTCAAGGACACACTCCACTCCTGTTTCCACATTTTAGGTATCTCTCAGAGCGGCACCCCACTCTCTTGGTCCCAAATTCTGTTCTGGGTACCTAGTGCAGCTCTGACAAGAATATACCACAAATGGGATGGACTTAACAAGCAGGAGTTTATTCTCTTATAGTTTGGAGTATTAAGTCCAAGTTCAAAGTGCCAGGCTCCAGGGACTGGGTGAAAGCCCCTCAACCTTGGGGTCCGGCTCTGTCTCCTGCTCCTGGCCCACTGAAGCTGGAGGCTTTTCTTCACTCAGATAGTCGCTGGCTGCTGAGGCAGAAAAACCCAAGACTGACAACTAAAAAGGCATAGTCCTGATATTACCAAGCCACACGGCAGGCCATTAATTCAAATCCATTGTAAGTCCCAAGGTCTGCAGAGCACGGCAGGCTACTGAACAATGACTCAGCTACTTGTAGGGTTCAAGCATGCCATAGGCTAGCAACCATTCTCAAGGCTTCTGCTTACATACAGGAAGCAGACCACACCCCAAAGGCAGCTACTCAGCTGCTTGTGGTAGATCCCACCATGAAGTTGATTGCCAGTCTCATCGTGGGGAATAACTACCACCAGCTGCCCAGCCACTCAACAAGGCCCAGCCAAGTTGACGCACAAACATAACTACCACACAGAGGAAAGAAGGAAATTGGATGGGGAGGTATAGAGCAGTGGCAATGGAGGAAAAGGAAGGTATTGTGAACAAGTCTTAAGCTACATAAAGAGCCTTTTGTATAGTTTGTCTTATGTGTGATTTTTATAACCATATAAAACCCAATACGCTTGTTTCATTTCAAGCAGGAGGATGCTGTATAAAAGAAGCTGGAGAAACAGCATGGAACTCATAAAAGACATGCAGTTTGAATTTACACATGCATTCATCATGGAGGAGTGTGCACCAAGAGGCAGACCAGGACACTTAATGCAAATGGAAGGTGGGCACTGCCTTCTCTGTAACATAAACTGTTCAGTCAGAGCCAAGCAGCAAATACACACAAGCATCACCAAGAATAATTTTTTGAGACAATAGCAGTAGCAATCACTATTTTACTTTCACGAGTGGACAAAACAGGCTGGCTGTAATCTCACCGTGGATGAGGGAAGCAAAGCGCTACATGTAGGGAAAGACTCATTATGGCTGGGGACATTTAGTCTCTTCCACATCTTGCCTTCTTGGCTGTGCCTTGAAAGTAACAGGTGGCCAAAACTTTTTTTGCCAAGTTCTTTCTTGACCACAGAGCTGTCCCTAGGGGGTTTTGTGACTCAAGGCTGTGGAAAGAAGGAAAGGGCATAGCTGTCAACTGATCACTGACATAAAAATTAACATCAGCATGTGAATCTCAGGACCTCCTCTTGGAGGTTGGCTTTGACCCAAAGCCACTTCTATCTTCTATTAATAACAGATTGTGATCTTGTGCTCCAGTTCCATTGATCAAGGCTGCCAGCAAGGTTCATCTTACCTAGATTGCATCCGTGTGACAAAGACAGGGGCAGATGGGCTTGGCACTCTGTCATTTGTTTGGGGACTAGACTCTGCCTAGGTATGGTGCCTTCAGGCAGTTCAATATTTTATACCCATGGGTTGATATCCAGGTTCTAATCCTGCAGCTGCATGAAGTAAAAGCAATACAGTTTCTGTCAAACCAGCCTCACATTTGAATCCTCTTGCCAGAGATCAGTAAAGGACAAATCAAACCATTTACTCACACAGACCTCCCTTTTCAGAAAGACAGCTATAAACAGCATTCTTAAAGGGAGACTAATTATACAGATTAAGATTGTTTTGGGGAATTTTCAGGGAAATCTAAATGCAACAGAAAACCCAAATGGTTTTGTAGGTTTTAGAATGCACACTTACAACAGCATAAATAAAGGCTTCTTTCCCATTGGGGAACTGGAGTCTGTTACATTATCCCCATTGACTCTCTTAATTTCCCTGGCTCGGCACCACATGCAACAGATGTAAAAGGTCACCAGTGAAGGACAAAATATTTTTGTGAAAATAACAGAACCACGCTATCTATACAGCCAGTTTTCTCCACTCTGCACTCTTAAGTGCCATCACCTTGTTTTCATGTAGTGATTTTCTTTTTACTTACTGGAATTTATTTTGTATAATACAGTGAAAGCAAAGACAAAAATAAAGGCAAGATCTCTTTGTTTTTCCCAAAGTATTAAACAATCACTGCCCAGAGGCTTCCATGGGTGACATTTTTCTTCCTCAAGCATTTTGTTTTTAATACCTCTTCTGTGACCCTGAATGTAATTTACTTAGCTAATCTCGTCTAAGGAGCTCTGGTAGCATAGTGGCTAAAGCCGACTCAAAGGCACATAACAACAACAACAATCTCGTGTAAATAATACAAAGAGGACAGGCAAAAATGGGTCTCAAAAGAAAGGAAGGAAAGAAGGAAGGAAGGAAGAAATGCCTGCAGTTGTTCACTGCATTATAACAGAACAGCAGAATTCATCTCTGGAGTGAATGCTCTTCTGTTTAGGAAAAACTACAGACAGGATTTTTAGGTTGTACAAAAGTAGGCTCCCATGACCTCTCTAATGTAGAGATGGAGAGAGAACAGACTTACTCGGTATTATCAGTTGCCAAGAATTTTTCATTTATATCCTAGTGGTTTGGAGGTTAGGGGGAGTGATGTATTTGGAATACAAGTTGAAGAGAGAAAGACACACACACAGTTATGTATACACTCACATACAGACATGTACAGACATCAGTAAATGGTGGCCATCTGAATTCCAAGCAGAAAGAGAATTGGTGAGAAATCTCTTTGGGTAGAGATAGCTGAGAGTTTTTTTTTAACAGTTATGCAGAATATTAATCTAAAGATGGTTTGTGTTTTCATATGATATTCCTTTGTGCCTTTGGACAGCTCTCCTCATCTCCAGTTAAACTACATTATGTTCTATATCACCTTGAATTAGTGGTGCTTCCAGGAAGGAAGGGGGTGGGCCTGTCTGTGTCCATACCAGGAGTAGTGTGCTAGCTATGGGCTCAGGAGCTGCAGGAATAAATGAGGATTACAAAAGGAAGTAGATGCAAGGTGATCTGGAAGGAGACATCAGATATTTGAGACGTGCAGGGGAATTTCAGTTACTCACAATTTCAGAATCCTCAGGAAATTGGGAATATTATCCATTAGTGACTAAGGCACTTAACTGCTAACCAGAAGGCTGGCAGTTCAAACCCACCAGCCACTCCTCGGAAGGAAGATGGGGCAATCTACTTCTGTAGTGATACTGCCTCGGAAACCCATGGAGGGGTCGCTATGAGTCAGGTCCGACT
>NW_006922559.1:296198-305305 GCF_000298275.1 Orycteropus afer afer
GTAGTGATACTGCCTCGGAAACCCAAGGAGGGGTCGCTATGAGTCGGGTTCAACTTGATGGCACACAACAACAACAATCCATTTTCTCACAGCTGAAATGGGATCATGTTATTTTATTGTCTGTCCTTCCACCAACAGAAATGTTAGAATATACCTCCCTTTGATCCAAACCCTCAGCCAGTCTTTTCTGATTCTCTCCAAACACATTCTATAATCATTCCATTTTCTGACTTTTTGTTGAGCTGTTTTCCTCTGTCTGGAATATTTCTCCCTTCAATCTTCTACTTACTCATATTTTACCAATTTTTTTTCAAAGCCTAACAGAAATTCCACCTTCTTCATGAAGTTGATCATGAATCTTAGAACCTACATCTTACTTTTAGATCTCCCTTTTCTGAATTTCTGAAACACTCAGGAGAGAAAGAATCCAGTGACTTGATAATGATCTTCTATTCTCTGTTTCTACTCCTTAGCTTTGTTTTCCCAGAACACTAATATAAATTCTTATGGTAAAGGAAATGTGTCATTTATTTGTCTGATAGTTCTCAGTCCACCTAGCCTATTCCTCTATACCTACTCATTTCCCAATTAACATGTGGTTAATGGGTAGGGAGTTGCATTAGTCTTTAAAGTAAATATCTATTATCCAGAAAAAGCTCACTAGTGAGACACAATCCTGATGCATTAGTGGTTTCCGTCAAGCTTTGGGCTTGACTTGATGCTGCTTTGGTGGGTCCCTGTAGGGTAATTTAATTCTCAGAATGAAAAAAGTATAAGATTTTCTTATCTCTGCCTCTCTTTATATGGTGTCCAATTCAGACTAAAATTTTCACCACTTTCTACTTATAACAGAAGTATTGTTTCCAGTATAACTCCACCAAGAGGATCCAAAATAAAGTAAAACTTAACACACCTCTTTAGTTAAAGAGGACTCAATTTGGGAGAACTTAAGGATTCTTTCAAGAATTATTTACATTTTAAGAGTAAAATTAGCTTAATAAGAGACTGATATTTCTAATCTCAGATAAACTTGAGTACTGCATGCAAACTAAGGAATTAAAAGACAATCACCCACGTGAATGAAATGCATATTTTAAACAATTCTATTTGGTATATGGGTCAAAGAAGCTAGAAAGCCTACATGATTCATTTCCGGTCTCCATTTTTAGTTTGTACTCTTTTTCATGTTTATTTTTCCTCAAAATTTTTACAGTTTGTTTCTTTGACACACACCCTCTTGTCCATGCCTTTTTCCTGTGTGTTACTTGGCATCTCATGGGCTGGTGGTTTCTCACAGGTTTTCTCATTTATAAACTATCATGGGGTAACTATCATCTGCAAAAAAACAATGTGTCAACTTACACATTTTCATTTTCTCTGAGAAAGAATGGCAAAACAGCCTGCGGTGGGGCATGAACATTTGGAAATGAAATAAATGTGTCACTTACGAAGGATTAGGTCCAAACTCAATGGATACATAACAGGAGATTGGGTATTGAAATTCTTGAAACTCACTTTGGTTGAGGCTAAGTTGAGGACCTTCTCTATCCAAGCTGACCAATATCAATATTTTCCTTCAGTGTAGGAATAGATCATTCTTTATTCAGTTGAATCACAGATAGTTGGCTTCTTTATACAACCACGTTGATTAGAAAATAAGTTTCTTTAAATGCAGGAAATGGGATGAGATATTCAGCCTCTTAGAGACACAGGGAATTTAGATGCTGATAGATTACAGATTCTGGGTTCCAAATTTAGGCTAGCTCTGGGGCATTTGTCTACTGAGTGACCTACAGATAGAAAAGCTGTTTAATAAATGGATACTTTCTCTTCTCTCTTTTGTTTTCCTTTTCTTCCTGTATGTGGTAGTTCAATTTGTATGTCAACTTGGCTGGGCCTGGTTGAGTGGCTGGGCAGCTGGTGGTAGTTATTCCCCATGATGAGACTGGCAATCAACTCCATGGTGGGATCTACCACAAGTAGCTGAGTAGCTGCCTTTGGGATATGATCTGCTTCCTGTATGTAGGAGAAGACTTGGGCATAATCTCTAGCTTATGGCATGCTTGGACCCTGCATGTAACTGTGCCATTGTTCAGCAGCCTGCCATGCTCTGCTGACCTTGGGACTTACAAATGGACTTAAATTAATGGCCTGCCATGTGGTTTGGTAACATTGGGACTGTGCCTTTTCACTTGTCAACCTTGGGCTTCTCAGCATCAGCAGCCAGCAGCTGTCTGAGCAAAGAAACACCTCTAGCTCCAATGGGCCAGGAGCAGGAGGCAGAGCTGGACCCCAAGGTTGAGAGGCTTTCACCCAGCTCCTAGAGCCTGGCACTTTGAACTTGGGCTTAAAGCCTCCAAACTGTAAGAGAATAAACTCCTGCTTGTTAAGGCCATCCCATTTGTGGTATATTCCCATCAGAGTGGCACTAGGTTACCAGAACACTGTATCTTTCTTTTCCTCCCTCTCTCCCAACCAAATATATACAGTGAAATTTCCTTCAGTTGAGTATGTGTGTGAGATGATTGTATCCTGGTATGAGGGGGGCAAGTGCCCACTATCCAGTCCTCAAAGTCATGCATTTCTCTACAATGTTCTTGTTTATTCACTTAAAAGTAATTAAGGTCATGTACAAAGCTTTTTCACTTAAAACATGACAACTTGAAAGGTCTGACAGATGGGGTTTTGGTTGTTTCTTATATTTAAATAATGTTAACAGATCCTGTTAAGCAGATAAATGGAGGTAAATATTTTAGCATAATTTAAATTGCTTTACCTTGCCATAATTATTGCATGGAAGATGAAATGAGCAAAGTATGAAAGCCTTGTTATATTATTCTGGAGAGAAATCAATGTGTTTCATCTCTCTTCTCACCTTGTAGAGAGAGTGAGGGGGATGAGACATTTGGCATTGAGAATTCAGATAGCACTTACATTGCATTGGAGGAAACAATGTACAGATCTGTGTATTTCAAACCCTTCTAGGTGACTCAGTGAGTTGGTTTTCAGGAAAAAAAAAAAATTCCTGTCATAGCATTTAAATGTATTATACATCATGGATATAAATTCAACCAATATTGGAATAGGCATTGGAAATAAACTGTGAAGCTTCTAAAATATATACTTTGGTAATAGATCAACATCTGATGTATAGTAATATATTCTCAAAGACAATATTAAATTTTACTGACATATCAATTCATGAGATAATTCTTTTCATGTGTCACCCATTTGACAGATCTGGGAAAACTTTCATGACATTTGGTTATATATTTGTTTATTTATTTTTAGATGATGGCCTTTATGTTTATTTATATTGAGAAAAGTAACAGAACTGCACACAGGGTACAGTGGCAGCATCTTCTGACTTCAGTCTCACAAGGGGGAAACAGAGTCACCATGAACAGCCCAAGGCTTATCTTTTTGAGGCCAGACATGCTGTCACCCTCCAGCCTTTTTTCCAGTACTGACACCAACCATCCCTTCCAGGGCACTCACTACTTCGCTGCTAGATTTGATAATTCATCTGCATTGGCCACACAGAACTCAGAGACAACACTCGTGACTATGGGGTTTATTAGGGAGGTAGTAGGCTACAACTCAGGTTCAGCAATGCTCTCAGGATATAATTCTTTGATCAGGACTGTCTCCCCTCTGTTATGCCCTCAGGTATGCCTCTCTTGCCCTTGGACTCTTGGCCTGGCCTCTGTCCTGCTCCAGTAAGTGGTACAAAGCTATTTTAGCTCTGCTGATAGGTACACCTAGGTACAGCACTCCACCAGCAAGCCTCCTGTCCAAAGGAACTCAGCTTTCTTGCTTCATGGGCCAGCAACCCTGCTGCTCTGTCTCATCCCTCTTGGTTCCACTGCCACCATCTCTCAACTGGAAATTTCTGTTGGGTGTCTCTCTGAAGGAGGTCCAGTTAAGGATCTCAGGTCCAAGGACATGCTCTGCTGCACTCCACCTCCAGTTATTTTCTCTTGATGGTGGTGAGATCCCCACTTCTGCCTCTAGGAAGGCTCATTTTCAGCCTAGAAGAATGAAAAGCTAACCAATTCCTACTTTAGAGTTCCATATACCTTATTTGCATGGTCCCACCCAATAATCTGGTGGGAGTCAGAAAGACTATTTAGAAAATCCATACCAAGTATTTCACTGTACCACAAAAGCCATTCAATGGAGAAAATATTTACCATTAATGTTAAAAAAATAAGAAGAACATTAGACAACTTCTTCCTTACCAGTAATTTTTCTAACTGTATCTCAAGGAAAGTTAATCTATTTTTAAATTCAATATAATAAAAATAACTATAATTGATTTGCTTGAGGTTTTCTTTGCAATTTCAAACAAGTGAACTATTGTGATTTTATAGGTTAATCACAGTGTTGTAGTATAATCTATAATTACTGACTTGAGCAGAAAATAATATCTGTACTTTACATCTCTGAACATATCTCAACTTATATTCTCAGTAACTGGAAATTCTCAAAACCCAGGTGGCTGACAAAAGGATAGAAGGAAGTGTTCCCCATAAGAAATCTCCTAATAATGACAATAGTACCATTTGCTAAATGTCTATTTTTATAAGGTAGGTGATAATAAGGAGCTCTGGTAGCATAGTGCCTAAGACACTTGCCTGCTAACCAGACAACTGGCGGTTCAAACCCACCAGCCACTCCTCGGAAGGAAGGTTGGGCAATCCTACTTCCGTAGTGACACTGCCTCGGAAACCCAAGGAGGGGTCGCTATGAGTCGGGTCCGACTCGATGGCACATAACAACAACAAGTGATAATATATTATCCCATTAATTATTATAGCACCCCTGTGAGGTTAAGAAGGTTACTCTGCACCTTTTCTTGAAGCTCAATTTATGTTATTTAGCTGGTTGATGGCAAAGAGGATCATTATAATGGTTAGAATTTCTTCCAAAGTTATTATCTTTCCTTATCCTTTACTGTCTCTTGAATTTGGAATTATGCTGTAATCTCTCAAATCACAAATGATACAACCTTCTACCATGTTAGGTCTGGTGATATTTAGAAGAGGTTTCTAAAGCACAAGATTGAGATCTGTTTCCAGATTTTGAAATGTTATCTGACAGATATCCATGTTGATTGATTATTAGCCACCCACATCCAAGATTGACAAGATCACTAGGCAATATGGCAGGCATGCTCTTATCTATTCAGATCTCTAGGGAAATGTAGTGGATTTATTTTCTCACACACACACACACACACACAATAATATTAAGTAAGATTTTTTTTGAGAGGGAAAAACCTAACACCCCAAAATAAATTACTGATAAATTCAACTATATGAATTGTTTTATTTTTGCTTGGCAAAAATGATCATGAATAAAGACAAAAGGAAATAGGCCTAGAGGATAATATCTGTAAAACTTAGGGCAAATAAGTTGGCTGAATAAGATTAGAAAAAAATTAAAAGAGAATTAGAGAACTGGAAAGTGGAACTCAAAAAATGACACAATACAGCATAGAAAAAGAGATTAAAACAAAAAAGTAAACAAAAGGCCACTACCTCTGTTTAAAGTTTCAGAAGCAAAAGATGAAGAGAATGGAACAAAGGCTCTAAACTGAAGAGAGAATATCTGAAAGTTTGTTGAAATGATGATAATTGGCAATGTTCAATTTCAGTTCATTTGATTTATTAATCAAAATAAATAAATGCACAAATACATCTTTTTTTCAAACTGCTGTGCATACAAGGCAAGCTGAACATCTTTGAGACATCCAGAGAAGAGGACCAGATAATGAACAAAGAACAGGCAATTAGACTTTTATCTGGTTTCTCAAGATCTACAATGGAAGTCACAACAGTGAAATGATAATCTTAAAGTTCTAGGAAAGAAAAAAATAATCGTCAACTTAGTTTCAGTCTCCATATATTTTTTTTCTTTAGAAATCAGTGGCAAGCAAAGATATTTTCAGAAATACAAAAATCAAAGAATGAGCTAATATAAAAGGATATATATATATAGTTGTACATTGTGGACAGGAACAAATAGTTTTAGAAAGAAATTCGAAGATTCAAAGTATCATGCAAAAGAGAAAAAAAAAATCAATATGTGAGTAAATTAATACTGGCCAAAACCCCCCCAAAAAAGCAAAAGAAACAGAAAACAACAACAATGAGAATACTGTCCAATGTGTGTGGCTTAAAATTAAATACAGAAAATAAGAAAACCCTAGTAAAAAACTATAAAATAGAAAGCAATCACTAGAGTTGAAACATTCTGAGACCTTTAAAATTTTATGTATTGCTAGAAATGTCAAAGACAAAACATAAAAGACTATAAAAAGTATATGGATTTTGAAAATAAAATATTGTAGGAAATATTCCATAAAATTTTTTAAAAAATAAATAAAGGTAGAAAACTTAATACATAAATAAACAAGAACAAATAATATTATAAAACAATATAGTAGAAATAGAGGAATATATATCATTTATCACAATCAAGTTTAGTGCTTTAATTTATTAGTAAAAATCACAGATTTTCTTACTAGGTTAAAAAACATCTAGTTATGTGCTAGTTAAAGTGCACACAGTGAAAAGAGAAAGATATAACACAATTGAAATTAAATGATGAAAAATTTATATTAGGTAAGGTGGCATGAACAGTTTACACTTGACAACTAACCAAGAGCACGATGGTTCAAATCCACCCATCAGTGCTGTGGAAGAAAGCCTTGCTGCTCTGTTTCCTTAAAGAACACAACCAAGAAAATCTTATGGAGCACTATACTCTGTCATACACAAGATTGTCATGAATGAGAATCACTTGCTTGTCAAGTTGGCTCCAAATCATGGCAACCTTATGTATAATAGAATACAATTTGCTCTATCACGTGCTATCTTCATGACCATTGCTATATTTGAGTTCAATGTTGTGTCTATTGTGTTATATCCATGTAGTTGAGTGCTTTTTTGTTTTTTGTTGATCCTCTACCAAACACGCTGTCCTCTTCTGGATATTCCTCTTTCCTGATGACATGCTTAAAGTAAGTGACCCAAAGAGTTACCATCCTCATTAGTAAAGATCATTCTGGTTGTCTTTCATTCTTTCTTTCTTTTAACATACAAGGCATTTGAAAAGACCATGGCTTGCATCAGGACTGCATTAATCATAAAAGTGGCATTTTTGCTTTTTAACACTTTAAATAGGTCTTTTGAACTGTTTTTTGCCCAATATGTCATTTGATTTCTTGACTGATGCGTCCATGGACACTGATTACTGGTCCAAGTACAACCTCTGATAATTTAAATTTCTTCTTCATCTATCATGATGTTTATCAGTCCAGATGTGAGATTTTTTTTTGTCTTGTTCATGTTCATATTAATCCATACTGAAGGCAGTTGCCTGTTATGCTCAACTAGTATAACTGTGTTAATATAAGACAAAATGATATGAAGTCACAGGTTTATTAGAGAAATCAATACAGAGTAATAATATCTTTACTTAATAAAGAAGATATAAAAATTCTAAATTTACAATTCTTAATAACGTATTTTAGGCGCCCTGGTTGTGTGAAGGTTAAGTGCTCGGTTGCTAACCAAAAGTTGGTGGTTCAAACCTATCAGCAGTTTTGTGGGATCTTGGTGATGTAGTATCCCCCCATAAATATTTACAGCCTTGGAAACATGATGGGGCAATTCTACTCTATCCTATAGGCTCCATATGAGTCTGAGTCAGGTCTACAGAAATAGGTCAATAACCTATTTAAAAAATGTCAGAATATTTACTAAAATTAGAGCAAAATCTGACCAAAAAAAGTTGTACAAATTTCAAACCATGAAATTTATTTGAAACATTATATTTTATCAAATTAAATTGAAGTAGAGATTAAAACAAGACACAACCCTAAAGTCCTCTAATATTGTTGTTGTTACGTGCCATAGAGTCAGACCCAACTCAGCGTCCCTTCCTTGGGTTTACAATGATAATTAATATCATTAATATCACATGCAAGTAAAATGTTACTGAAGACAATTAAAAAATGGTTACAACATTACATTGACAGAGAACTTCCAGAAATACAAAGTGGATTCAGAAGAGGATGTGGAATGAGGGATATCATTACTAATGTCAGATGGATCTTGGCTGAAAGCAAAGAATACCAGTGTGATAGTTGGATGTGTGTGTCAACTTGGCTGGACCACAATTCTGTGTTGTTTTAGCAGTTGTGATGTGGTCCTTCCCATGATGGTATCAGATGTATACGTTCTGAGCAGCCAATCTGTTGAAAGGGAGTTTTCCTAGGGGTGTGACCTGCTTCCAGTATATTTATGGAAATCCTGGGAAAAGAGACATTCTTTGGTGGATTGGGATTCTGTAGTGCTGCCTACAACTTTCCATGATCGAACAATCCACCATTTGGCCTGGAGGTCTTGGATTTGTCATTCGTTGGAGTCAACAGCCAGTATACTGCCTGCCAACCTTGAGCTCCTCAGCCCCTGCAGCTGTGTGAGTCAGGAAAAGCCTCCATCTTGAGGTTTGATCCAAGAACTTTGGACTTGCCAGCTTCTATAAATGTGTGAGCCATTTTCCTAAGATAAATTTCTCTTTCTCTATATATAAGCTTTACCGGTTTTGTTTCTCTAGAGAACCTAGACTAACACAACCAGAAAGATGTTTACTCTGTTTTATTGACTATGCATGTGCATTCAATTGTGTGGATCATAACAAATTATGGATAGCATTGAGAAGAATGGGAATTCTAGAACACTTAACTGTACTAATGGTGAACCTGTACATAGACTAGGAAGCTGTTGTTTGAACAGAAAAAGGAGATATTGCATGGTTTAAAATCATGAGGGGAGTGTGTCAGGGTTGTATCTTTTCACCATACTTACTCATCTCTACGCTGAACAAATGATCTGAGAAGCTGGACTATATGAAGAAAGAAGTGGCATAAAGATTGGAGGAAGAATCATTAACAACCTGCGATATGCTGATGACACAACTTTGCTTGCTGAAAGTGAGGATGACTTGAAGCATTTACTGATGAAGACTGAAGAATACACTCTGCAGTATGGATTACACCTCAACATAAAGAAAACAAAAATCCTCACAACTGGACC